>NW_016160832.1:6016-51027 GCF_001687245.7 Rhagoletis zephyria | reverse complement strand
CAGGCGGAAAGCTCTAGTTTCCGCTCCGCGCTGTGGACAAGCTGTTGATCATAGTCGGAACCTAGTTTCCGATCCATGCTCGTATTGTCTTACGCGGTCGCGAAAATAAATGTTTACATAGAAACATTTGGGTGGTTCACAAGGTGTCGTACTTGTCGTATTGTTGTATGTTGTAAAGTTTTTAACGGCTAAAGAAATGTTTAGAGGACTTGAAATCACCACCAACTTTTTTTTAATTGTCTGAATTTTCATAATAAAACTTTTATATTAGCTTGCGAATTCCTTAAATACAGTTTTAGCCGTTTAAAGTTTATGACATACAACAGTACGACAGTATACAACACCTTGTGAACTCCCTAATTGTATATAATGTCAACTTTAAGTACCCAAATACGCGTAATGGGCTACTTAGGCGTATGGACTCTAGATCGTCTAACGCCATTGACATTTTATGAAATTGTATATTTTTGAAAAAGGAAAGGTGGGCTAAAAAAACAATATAACTAAATCATATTAACTTTACTAAAGTCCTAAATTAAATAAAATTCCCTTCAAGGAAATAGCAAAATTGAACTTTGTTGCAAGTCCACATGGGAAATCTGCTTGCCACGGGACAGGAGGGAATTTTAAGATACTAGGAGCTAGAGCAAGTCTTCAACTCCTGACGTTATAACAAATTCGTACACCCGAAGCCCTCTACCAATCGGGTGAGAATAATTTAGACAAGGTGCTGTATGTTTTCAATGGGATGTCTGTAAAAATAACTGCAACTAACTTTACAGTGTACTTTATTTCGACTATGACTACGTGCCAATTACTTTAATCCTATATTAAGCTAGTTTAAAAGGTTAAATAACATCTAGTAAGGGAACTTCATATCTTTCTTTAACGAATATTTAAATCAATTAATAATTTTTTCTTTTTAGTTCTTATTGTAAAGAACTATAATTATGTTACCCGTTAGGTTAATTTTTTTACACACCTTTCCTTTTTCTTGTTTTAATAAAAGGACTAACCTTGAAGCTATAAATGACTGTTGTTGATGCTTCGGTAAAGTTGACATTATAGACCATCAAAACAAAAATCAAAAAGAAAAATATTTACTTATTTTTTTTTTGTTTTTTATACGTTGCACATTAATGTAAAAAATGTATAATTAAAGCCCATAATAAGACGGAAGAAATACATTTTTTTCATTAAGTTTCGTTGAAAGTTTTCCAAGATACAGCAATTTAGAGAAAGGTATGTATGACGTTTTTTTTTAAATTTAAGCCCCGTGTAAATAGGCAACTCTACGTCATGTCGGCAAAATATGCTGCACGTATATTCATGTCTTCCAGACCTTCAATCTCTTCAACTTTCATCCAAATCCTTAGAGGTCGCGCACTGAGTTGGCCGCGGTGCCATTAAATGCCTCAATAGCAAAGACAGTTAACAATCAATAAGAAATCATTCCTTGCTTGTAAACTACAGTACAAGTATTTACTCGTACAGTGAATTTGGTTTCAAATACTTAATACTAACTTATAAAAATTTGCTGCCAAACGCAGCTTCATCTATTTGGAAAAATAATTAATAATAATCATATAATTAGAAATAATCAAATAATTGAATATAATCAAATAATTAAAAACAGTCAAATGATTAAAAACAATCATATAATTAAAAATAATCAAACAATTAAAAAAAAATCACATAGTTAAAAAAATAAGTTGATTAATTTTGATTATTTATAATTAGATTATTTGTGATTATTTTTTTAATGTCCATTAATCATGATTATTTTTGATAATTTTTGATTATAATTAATTATTAATGGCTGGGTTATGTAAGAAAATTAAAATATTTATTTAAATTAAAGAAATACAAAAAAATAATGATTACTAATCGTATTGGAAACTTAACAGCTCTGGATTTAGGGCAAGTAAACACCCTGAATGCTCTATCAGCTTCTATTGCTCTTGTTATAAGCAAACATCCTGTAAAATTTATCGAATTTGTATCGTATAGCTGAAAGAAAGGGCTCCGATATGGAAATGGAAGAAGGTGTAGAGGGCACCCTGAAATTGTGCTTATGAAAACTGTGCATACGAAATAATGCATATGAAAAAACCGAGCTAATGCATACGAAAAAAAAGAAATAATGCATATTGGCACAGTAGGCTAGGTCGATTTTGTATGGGGGAAAATAAAAGGCATTTGACCGTTTTGTAATTCTAATATTATGAGGTCTTAGGTCTAAGCCAATTGCTATTGGCCACGAAAGATTAATTTAAAACTTATCTTTAACCCGCGAAATTTAATCAAAGTGTATGAATTTTTAAAAGAAACTTTGGGTTGTAATATCCATGGAATGCGTTAATTGTTATAAACTGGACGATTTATCAAATTGAGGGTTATTAAATTTGGTACCTCACGTTCATTTATCATTTTTCCATAAGTCTACAAGTTTTTAAGATATTAAGATAAAACTTACAAAAACTATAACTTTCCCTTATGAATTTTCAATTATTCATTACTTCAGCAACCAAGTGAAAAACACAAAACAGTGAGACGAGATTTATTTCACATGTTTTAATGTTTTCGGATGTTTATATAATATTAAAAGGACCATTGACTTAGTTATCAACAGGGCTCGGAAATATTAGCAGCAGTACGAATAGCAGGAATTTACAGGATTTTACAGAAAGCTGTTTCCGCACGAGGTTTGTTAAAGGCGAAAACAGCTGTTCCTGTAAATCCTGTAAAATCCTGCAAAACCTGATATTCGTACTGCTGCTGGAACGCAACTATTCATATATGAACGTACATACATTTATGATTTTATACGCGAACGTGAACGTATCAAATATTCTCTATTGATTCTCCTTCGCGAACGAGAAGCATAAAACAAGCAGTAATCGGACTTGTATCACATTGTGGTAGATCTGCCACTTTTTTGAGCATCTACCACATCTACCGCACAAGGTCTGATTATGATATATATGATTATATAAAAAGAATTAATAGCGAAGATGTTAAAAACCCGCGATTTTTGTGAAAGTATTAGCAAATTTCAGTGCATCTAAAGTCTCTAAGGCATTGTTTACATTTACTTGAGCCCACATTTGTTCGCATCATCGTGATGTGATAAAAAGAAAAGCTGGCAGCACTCCGCAAGGTTGCAGAAATCTCTCAAAATATGTTCGAAAAATATCTTGATATGGAAGGAACTGCTTTACACTGTCAAAGAAAAAATTGCCAAAACTCAATGCAATTTTTAGAAACTTCAATCTTGAACTTTATTATACTAAAATTAATTTTTTTTAGATTCTAATTAAAATGTTTGCAATTTAGGTGAAACCTTGCAGATTTTTTTTTAAATTTTTGTACAAAGTTTGATCCAAAACCTGAGATCTACCACATTTCTTTGAAATCTACCTAATTTTTTTCCAGAATCTACCACACACATTTTTTTGGAAGTCCGATCACTGAAAACAAGTCCAGATCGTTCGCGTTCACGAATGTTAGGTAGAAAAATTTTCGCTGTTGTTCATACGCGTATATTTTCGTAGACCAAAGAGCGCGCGTTCATATATATAGCTATAAGTGGCATCGATGCCTTCGCGAACGTTCCTTGCTGTAGTTCTCCTTCATAAGTGAATGTAAATGCTCCGTCAAACATTCGCGGAAAGTTAGTGTGGCTAGAGATACTATTCTATGCGAAGGCAATTTCGTTAATTGCATACGATATGCACCGTTCCACAGTGCCGCCGAAATCAAAAAGTGCGGCCAAAATTCGAAGCTTTGAAATAATGATTTGAAATTTCGTACCAGGGGGTTTTCGGGGTCACTAATTACTAATCCCCTGGCAGAATTGTAAAATTCAAAATGGCGGATCCAGTATGGCGTCTGGTAAATTTTGAGCTTTTTAATTAGATATCTTAGAAAGATTTTGAGTACGCAGTTTTATAGCCCATTCAATTTTAGTGCAACAAAGTCCAAGTTTGAAGCAGCTAGGACTTACTGTTGATTTTTGAAAATTTCTTTTGTTGACGGTGCCAGTCATTTTCTTCCATACCAAGTATATTCTATGATATAAAGAACATGAGCAACACCTTCCACAAAAAAAAAATTCAAAAATCAACCGTAAGTCTGAGCTACTTTCAGCGTGACTTTGTTATACTTAAGTTAAATCTGCTACAAAACTGCATACTCAAAATCTTTCTGTGAAATCTAGTTAAAAAGCTGGACATTTTTACATACAGGTGAAACTAATATGTATAAGCGTGTAAAAAAAACAAACAAAAATATAAGAGGCAGAGATGGGCATCTGAGTTTTGTTTTATTCTGTAGCTAATACTTTCCTACGTAAACTCTAATAGGTTTAAAAGCAGCATTCGACAGCGTTTTGTTTCTGTTGCGTTTAACAACTCACATTTGGTTTAGAACTAAACGAAAAAAATACCTTTACATTTTTAATCCTTAAAAATTTCTGGTACAGTATTAGTTTTCACAAGTTTTTTTTATGTATTTTACTAACCTTCGGACGTAGAATCAATTTGGTTTTGTTTGATTTTCTATTCTCTAACTACTTATACGTTAATAGCTTTTCGCTTTTTATTACAATAACGTTGTGCTTGGGAGAAGTCACACTACAAATGAATATAAAGAGAGGACTTAGGGTACAGGTCGTTACAGTAAACAGATTTCTCTTCTTAGGTGATCCCTTTAGCCAACTCAATGTCAAAAAAGGCCTATCTAGAAACTTTATTTTCTCGAATTTTGGCCGCACTTTTGGGATTCGGCCGCACTGTGCGTTCATTCGATTTTAAAGAATGAGGTGTCAAATGAAAGGGCTTGGCCTCTAGATATGAAATAAGTTTTTATTTTTTCAGTAGGATTGCCACCTTTTTAAAAATTATAAAATCTGCAGGGACGTTGGATTAAAAAAAATAAGGTGTCAAATGAAAGAGCTGGGCCTGAATACGTACAATAAGGATTTATTTTTTGAATACAGTTGCCGCATATCTACAAAATTATAATATTTACATCCTTTGCATGATTTTCAAAAATGAGGCGACAAATGAAAGGCCTTGGCCTCTAGATATTAAATAAGTTTTTATTTTTTGAATACAGTTGCCGCATATCTACAAAATTATAATATTTACATCCTTTGCATGATTTTCAAAAATGAGGCGACAAATGAAAGGCCTTGGCCTCTAGATATTAAATAAGTTTTTATTTTTTTAATAGGATTGCCACCTTTTTAAAAATTATAAAATCTGCACGGTGCTTTGGATTAAAAAAATAAGGCTTCAAAAAAAGGGCTGGGCCTGAAGACGTACAATAAGGATTTATTTTTTGAATAGAGTTTCCGCCTGTCTGCAAAAGTATAATATTTACATCCTTCGCATGATTTTCAAAAAAGAGGTGTCAAACGAAAGGGCTTGGCCTCTAGATATGACATAAGTTTTTATTTTTTTTAATAGGGTTTCCACCTGTCTAAAAATTTGTAATATTTACACTGTTCACACGATTTTCAATAGTGAGGTGTGCAATAAGGGTTCTTTTCTGAACAGGGTTACAATATTTTTATAAATTTTAAATTCTGGACAGTTCATTGGATTAAAAAAAAAATTAGGTGTCAAATGAAAGGGTTACGCTTCTGTATGTAAAATATGGTTTCATTTTAATCTTTTTGAAATTTCATTTAAAGTATTATTTATTTCCGCACTTACATTTATGTATTGGTAAGTATGTATGTATGTACATGAAAATAATTAAATTAAAACTGATAAAGATAATTTATATTTTATGTACATAAGTATGTATATTTATTTAATTCTGCACTTAAATTTGTATATGAATATATATATATATATGTGTGGCAATACAAACTGATTAAAACCAAACAGTCTTGCTTAGTTGAAACCATATTTTACATATAGAGGCATAACCCTTTCATTTGACAGCTAATTTTTTTTAATCCAACGATCGGTCCAGATTGTAAAATTTTTTAAAATATTGTAACCCTGTTCAAAAAAAGAACCCTTCTTGCACATCTTTAGATTCCTCTTAGATAGCCTCTTCGTTTGACACGTCACTATTGAAAATCGGGTGAACAGTGTAAATATTACAAATTTTGACAGGTGGAAACCCTATTCAAAAAAAACTTATTTTATATCTATAGGCCAAGCCCTTTCGTTTGACACCTCATTTTTGAAAATCATGCGAAGGATGTAAATATTAAACTTTTGTAGATAGGCGGAAACTCTATTCAAAAAATAAATCCTTATTGTACGTCTTCAGGCCCGGCTCTTTTATTTGAAGCCTTATTTTTTTAGTCCAACGCACCGTGCAGATTTTATAATTTTTAAAAGGTGGCAATCCTATTCAAAAAATAAAAACTTATTTCATATCTAGAGGCCAAGCCCTATCATTTGACACCTCATTTTTGATAATCGAATTAACGGTGCAAATCTTAAAGCGCAGTTATCCACGGACGTAAAAATGGAGAACGTGTCAGCTGACACGATCTATATTATGAGAACGCCGTGTAAATGAAAACTCATCAACGTAGAATTTTTCTGTAGACGTAGACGTTGACGTAGAAATCTGTGAGAATTAGATTTTTCCGTAGAAACGTGTCAGCTGATTTCTCTCTCTCTCTCCTGCTCTTTGCTCAGAGTTGCCAGTACACAATTTTTGAAGTTGTTTTGAATGAAGCTCAGAAATATTTAAGTTATCCTAAATATAATAAACAATTTCTATTGAAAACAGTATTTTATAAAATATTATGCTTTCTGTGTGTTTGTATTATTACTTTCTATCGTTTAAATTATCAAAAATGGTTACTTAAATGATAAATGTTAGCAAAAGCTTGCGTACATATGAATCACTGGCAACTCTGCGTAAATGTGAACAAAAAATACAATAAAGAAGAAAGAAACCGACGCGCTGCAACTATAATTTGTATAAATTTTAGTGGACGATGAAAAGCTAATTCTTTTCGTACAAAATAATAAGGAGTTGTACGACAAACGCAACCCCTGCTATAAATTAGCCAGCAGGAAGCAAATGCTGTGGGAGCAAATCGCCAGGGAGCTCAATTCGATAGGTAAGTCGAAATTTAAGTAAAGTATGTAAAACTATAACATATGTAAACTAGAGTGGTTAACATTTTTTTTTTTGGAAATTGTGATAAAAAAAGAGAAACGGGTTTTTTTATTTTGAAAAAAAAAAAAGTTTTTTTAGAGGTCGCGCTGGTCAGTTTTTAACACCAATAATTTCCTCGCACAGCCTCTGTGTGAGAGCAAGTGAGACAACTTGCTGTGAGACAAAACGCTTTTATTAGCTTCACCTGTATGTATGTATGTGTGTATGCATGTATGTATGTATGTATGTATGTATGTATATAACCGACTCCATTGGACTCAATTTTGACCCACTTTAAACGGACAGATTTAATTCAAACTTTGTACACTTATCAAGAATCAGCGACAATATAATAATTTCATAAGTTTATCTCATTATCCTGATTAGGATCGCCAGGATTAAATAATTTCCTCACACAGCCTCTGTGTGAGAGCAAGTAAGACAACCACGCTGTCTGCGCATGCGTACCGTCTACTTACTTTCCGGCTCGAGCACTCGAGCATTTCGAAAAAATTTTATTTTTAACAATAAATCGAACTAAAAAATTAAAAATAAATATAGTTTAAAAAACTAAAAAACACGTTTTTCAAGCATATCAAACTAAAAAGTAAAAAATAATTCTTAATATAAGTTGAAAATAATAATGAACAAAAAATACTAGTATTATGTGAAAAAGCGTGAGGCGCTCTTTGCCATATTTTTCGTCTATCGAGCAGCCCACACTTTTTCACAATAATACTAGTATTTTTTGTTCATTATTATTTTCAACTTATATTAAGAATTTTTTTACTTTTTAGTTTGATATGCTTTAAAAGCGTGTTTTTTAGTTTTTTTAAACTATATTTATTAATAAAAACTTTGATGTTCGCATTTTTTTCCTTGACATGTTAAAATGCTGCTAAAAATGTGGTTTTTACATATAATTACTCTGGTATTATTGGGGAACATTCTCTTAATTACATACCTCTCCTGGACAGTTAAAAAGGGCCTAGTTCCCGAAAATGTGCTCTCGAAAACAAACTACTAAAATTAAAACGTTGATACTGAACGATTTACGCATTGCCATGGATTGGAAATTGTTACCAGGGGTTTTTAAGGGTTAGTAATTAAGAATCTAAAGTCAGTATTTCAAAATTCAAAATGGCGGATCCAAAATGGCGATCCATTTTTTAAAAAATGATTGCATTTGTTCGAAACCCGGAATCAGGGAGTTTTTGGGGCCGCTGATTACGAATCTGAAGCCAATTTTTGTAAATTCAAAATGGCGGATCCAATATGGCGATCAAATTTAAAAAGAAATTACTAAAATTTAAACATTGGTACTGAACTTTTTAAGCATTGTCAATGATTGAAACTCATTTCCAGTGGGTTTCTGGGGTTGCTGATTACGAATCTGATGTCAGATTTTCAAAATTCAGCGACCCCTAAAACTCCCGAGTGCCGGGTTTCGAACAAATCCAACAATTTTTCTAAAAATGTATCGCCATTTTGAATTTTGAAAAACTGAGTTCATTTTCCTAATTAGCAACCCCAGAAACCCCCTGGTAACAAGTTTCAACAGAGAGGTACTTCGATTATTGAAGCCGCACGTTGCTCCTCGCCCGTAAGTTTCACAAAAGAGTATGTATGTATGTATGTACAAATGCACATGCATATGTATGTATGTATAAATGAGTATGTAAATATTTGTAATTATTTCCAGATTTCGGTGTTCGAGAAATATTTGTCCAGCATCTTCGCCATCAACGGGGATTACTCGGAGTCTGCCCCAGCTATTGCCATCGCCACCAGTCCCAGTGCAGTTACTCATCGCCGTCGCCTCCGACAACAGTTTCGCTGCCCTCACCGTCGCCGCAAATTCAAGTGCAACTACCATCGCCGTCGCCTCCGACAACAGTTTCGTTGCCCTACCCATCGCCGCCAATTCAAGTGCAACTAACATCGCCGCTGTTTTCATCACTATTATCATTAGTTGCGTTTTTTTACTCATTTCCAGTAAAAGTTTTTACGAATTTTCATGTTTTGGCGTTTTCGTACGCAAAAACTTGCAAAGTGGGGGAAATTGAGAGAGCGAAAAATGACAGTTGAAGTTGCAAGTTTTTACTGGATTTTACTGGATAAATTTTTACTTGTAAGAATTTGCCAGTAAGAAAAACAGCTGATCGCATGTTGCTGGATGAAATTTAAACTAATAAGGAAACTGTTGGTGGGTTTTTATTGTTGAATTTCACAAAATAAACCTATTTAAATACAAAATATATTGTTTTATTAGGAATTTACTGCGAATAAACAACCAATTTATCAGCTGTTCATGAAACTTGCAAATTATTACTGGAAAAGCGTTCGCGTACTTGCAGACTGCGTTTAAGTATACGTTCTGCGTTCTCGACTAATTTCAGCTTTATGCAATTAACAAAATTGCCTTCGCATTGAATAGTATCTCTAGCCACACCAACTTTCCGCGAATGTTTGACGCAGCATTTACATACACTTATGAACGAGAACGACAGCAGTGAATGTTCGCGAAGGCATCGATGCCACTGATAGCTACATATATGAACGCACGCTGTTTGGTCAACCATACGGTTTCAGTTTAATAACATCAAATTTGAATATTCGAACGGCTTTTGCCTATAAATTAAAATTCTTTTTTCACAATTTATTGATATTGGAAAAGAGTTTTTCATAAAAGACATAGAGTTAGATACTCTTACTAGCGAATTCTTAGTCTTGCAAAGTTTTTGCTTAGTTGAAAAAATTAATTTAAGGCATGAGGAAATATACATAGATGAAGTCATTAAATAGTGGTACTTTTCCACAGTTTGTAAAAAATATGTAATTTTGTTTTTTCTTTTTCAACACCATACTCAAAGGAAGCAACTGAGAGGATCTTAAGTAGAAAGTTTGCTTCCTTGCGGAAAGAGAGAAGTCGGCTTCTAAATAAAATTTTTTAAAGTGAACTTCAAATTAAAAGTAATTTTAAAATGGCTTGTATAGAATTCATTGACTGACACTGAAGATGGAAATGATCTCATTGGGCACGTTCAGAAGACGCAACAGTTTAGTAACTGTTGCGATTGCACCTTCTAAACGCGTTGTTGTGTACTTCTGATCAGCTGAACAGTTGCGTGTTAGATGATCGTAATATATTTCTGATCATTTGAGGCAACATGTTGTGTGTTGTTGAATTTGACAGATAATGTATCAAGCCGTTCAGAAGACGCATTACGATCACTGATTTCTTTAGCAACGGTTGCGCTCAACTGCTTCGCCTTCTGAACCTACCTATTATTGCTTTTTAAAAATGTCATAAATATAAAATTATTTATTATGATGTGTACACTAGGGTGGTGCAAAAACAGTAAAGTCGGAATTTTTATGCTCTCACCCCCATGGATTGTTCTACATCGAAAAAAAGTATACCCTTATCTTTTTATTTTGAAATCAAAAAATATTTAGAGGTCACTCAAAGCGCCCAAAGTTTTCCATGTATTTTATGAGATCATTTCCATCTCATGTTAAAATGAATAACACTTATATTTTTATTAACAATTTTTTTATTTATATACCAAAATATTGTTAAAAGCAAGTACTCTGGCGTTTTAAAGTATCATCTGTTACTTACATTCATAATTTTGCTTTGAATAAATATGTACTGAAAAGGACTGATTTTTTTAGCATGAAAAAGTCTAACGTACTGATTTCGCGCATAAAAATTCTGGTAACCCTAGTCTACCAATACATACGCGTACGAACGACAGCGGAAATGTTTTCTACATAACATTCGCGAACGCAAACGATCTGGACTTGTTTTATGCTTCTCGCTCACGAAGGAGAATCAATAGGCAATTTTGATACGTTCAAGCTCTGAACACATCGAAAACGACGTCACCACACGACACGACATTAAGGTTTTATCTACATAATCTAAACCCCTTGTCGACGGCGACATGATTTTTTTGAACGCGGCAGCGACATTAATTTGTTTGAGTTTGACATAAAAGAAGAGGAAGAATCATATCTGTCGCTAGAAAAATAGAAATAGATCCAATCTGGCCACAGCTACATTTTTGACTAGTCGCAGTGTTGCCGTGTCGTTGCCAAAATAATTATCTACATAAGAGTACGTGATAAAACTATTTGACAGCTGTGGTCCATAGCCCGTCGTTTCCAATGTGTTTCAAGCTTCACGTTCGCGTACGAAGGTGAGTGAATATTTCCGAACCCTGGTTTTCACGATTGAGCTTAATGAAGTTAAGCATGTATTGTCAAAGATTAGGAATCGTTTGATAAGTTAATAGTAGTTTCCAGCATATACTTACATTATTTATTACATTAAAAAAAAAAAAAAAAAAATTAAAAATTAAAAAAAAAAAAAAAAAAAAAATTAAATTAAAAATTGGTGCGGTATGGTATAAATATTATAGTTAATTCCATTATGTGAAAAAGTGACAGTAGTCTTTAACATATCCTGGGAAATCCTTTTGAGGACTCTCCAATTGGAAGATTTTGCTTTGCGTTCAGCTTGAGCGAAAAAAGTCGCACGCCGACACACTTTTCTGTAACTTTGGTAAATGTTACATGATGTAATATGATGAAAATCGTTCAGATTATAAACAAATTATTTTAAAATAAATAAAAAAATGTTGAAAAAAATTTTTTGTCATTTCCCTATATTTGCAATTTTTATATTGTATGCATAAACATAAGTAAACTAATTAGTGTTTCCAGAAGTATTGCCTGTTCAGTGTTCCCATACTCATTTTCATAAACAAAATTTTTCCACGATGATGGAAAATAATGGCTTTTCTATTAGAGCTACCGATATCGTTCCCAAATTTGCAAAAATTCACAAACTGTAGCTAATATTAAAAAAAAGATTAATATATTTGGGATCAGCGGTCTAAATGCACGCCAGCAATATTAATGTTGTTCTCTGCATCTTTTGACTATAGGCCAGTGCAATAATCAACAAAACAATTACAATTTGGTTGAAAACCAGATAAGTTTGAGATTAACGATAGGCTAAAGGTCTGCGAGAACTGATATTTGACTTTATCTTTTGCGTTAACGGATTCATTATCTAATAATATGCAGTAAACATTTTTGCTGAACCCAGAATTTTTAATCAGAGTTGGTTTTATTCGACTAGTGTGCGGTGGGACACTTGGCGGTTGATACGCTCTTACAATTAAAATAAAATACTAATATTTTGCAGGCTTGTTGTTGACTTCATGATATAATATATTTTCACTATTACCAAGGGATTTGAAGAAAATTAGATTTTTGACCCGCCCTAATGAGCAGTTTCAGTTGAAGACTGCAAGAATGCATATTAGAAAATCCGAAATTATGCACATGAGAACAACGAAGTAATGCATACATGCACAGTTTCGACTCAAAGTCGAAATAATGCATATGACAAACCGAAATAGTGCATACATGAAAACGAACTCTTCCTGCGTAGGCGGCATTCGGCCGCGCTTACGGATTATGACCCTTACTCAGTAGAGTTCTCCTTTCTCTGTTGCCGGGAAAGGGGGGTAGAATTTTTTTTGCGCACAACTTCTTTCTGCGTAGGCGGCCTTCTGACCCGCTTAGGGATTATAACCCTTACTAAGTAGAGTTATCCTTTCTGTGTTACCGGAAAATGGCGGTGGAAGTATTTTTCCTCAGAACTTCTTTCTGCATAGCGGCCTTCGGCCGCGCTTAGGGATTATAACCCTTACTAAGTAGAATTCTCCTTTCTGTGTTACCGGAAAAGAGGGGCGGAGGTATTTTTGCGCGTAACTTCTTTCTGCGTAGGCGGCCTTCTGCCGCGTTAGGGATTCTAAGTAGAACTCTCCTTTCTGTCTTACCGGAAAAGAAGAGCGGAAGTATTTTTGCCAAGAACTTCTTTCTGCGTAGACGACCCTCGGCTCGCTTAGGGATTATAACCCTTACTAAGTAGAATTCTCCTTTCTGTGTTACCGGAAAAGAAGGGCGGAAGTATTTTTGCGCAGAACTTCTTTTTGGGTAGGCGGCCTTCGGCTGCGCTTAGGAAATTCTCCTTTCTGTGTTGCTGGAAAAAGGACGGAAATAGTTTTGCGCAGAACTTAGTGAAAACCGAAAAAATGCATACGAGAAAATACGGAAATTATGCATGTACATACTTTCGTTCTAAAAGCGAAATAATGCATATGGAAAAAAACGAAGTGATGCATACATGCACAGTTTCGGTTGAAAACCGAAATAATGCATATGGCGAAAACCGAAATAAAGCATACATGCACAGTTTCGGTTGAAACCGAAATAATGTCTAAATGCATAGTTTCCATATGCGCAATTTCAGTGCCCGATTTGTTTTGTGCTTCCAGAGCTTCTTCTGAGAATTGACCATAGGTAACAAAGCGTGGGATATTATCTCTGATGCATGGACGAAGTATTTGTGTAGTGATGGGGGCATTTTGTCATCCTCCGTATACCCGAAACTGTGTTAGTTAAAAATATCATCACTATCATTATTTCTATTCACTGCACATGTCATTCAGGCATAGAAGTAGAAATACTATAAACAATAACAAGGATAGCAATTTACTGTAAAAATACGAAATATCAATCTTCGCGGTTTCACATAAATCATTGAGCAAATAAATAACGACATTCTGAGGGCCAGTTTTTCAGTAAATGGCTGTGGTTTAAACTTAGTTTAAACGTTCGAGCTGGATGGTTTAAACTAAGATTAGCCAATCAAATGTCAGTCAGCTATGTATATAAATTTTTTTGATACCGGCAAGTACAAAAATCTCGCATTTGAAACAAAACAGTATTTAGCCTACTTTTGATGATAGTATAAGTATGTACTCAATAGCAACATATGCCGAAAGTAGGGTAAAAAAAATATATATATATATATAAATATATAGTAGCTAAGCAAACAACGAAGACAATAACAATATTACTTTTTTGTTTATTTGTACTTAGTTTGCACTTGTTATATTTGGTTTTGTTCTACCACGAGAATTTCGTGTATATTTCATTAACCAGCTCGTTTCTGTAACTCCTTTCTACCGATTATTTCTCTACTGGTAGAGAATATACATACGTCATTCTCTACTACTCATTAGATTAGCAAACATGCCGCAACTTTTTTTTTACAGCATGCAACTATAACGTCCAAGGTATATGTAAATGAAAACACTTTTGCTTGATCCCACCTACTTCCCAAGTATATGTCTACGTATGTATATAGTAAAGGTCTGCATCGGAATTCAGTTTGCTTCACTGTGAAGTTTTTTTCAAATATGTAAACTACTCATACATTAACAAAGAGGGCATGGAAGGAAGAGAAGTGAAAATTTTGAGCACTGTATACATGAAAAAAGTACTCAAACAAAATATGTTCCGAAAAAAAGAAAAACATAAACAAGCAGTACTATGGTGTTAAACTTCCACAAAAAATATGTTCCTTCACAAGTATTTTTTGAGTATTTTTGGAAGTTTTCGTTTAATAAATACTACATAATGTTAACAGACATGGAAAAACAATGTAGGGAATTATCAAGGCTAATACCCAGCTAGCCCAATGCCGAGCGAGAGACAAAAGGGACTCCCACAGCAACACCTCGAAGGAGCGTTTTAAAATATGGGATGAATAAGCATTCCATATGGGTNCTCGAACCTGACACTATGGAGGTTAACGGACCTCTGATTCGGGTTCTAAAACCCCACATATATGAATTTTCAGGTTTATTCAATGCATTTTTCCCTGCTTGACGTTCAACTGACCACGAACCTGACGTGATAGAGGCTAACGGACCTCGGATTCGCATTCAGACTGTCGAATAACATAGGGATATATAGGTTTGGTTTAATATGCATACACTTTTTTTTTGTAAACCTGTGTAATTTTTATCAATATTTGTTTATAATTAAAACATGTTTCTTTTATATTTTACTAACTTCTTTAAGATAAATTTTCTGCGGATCACACGAACGAGAGTTCAAATAATACACAATGTAAAATGTTAGCTAAACCCTAATTGCGCGAAACAATAAAATAAGCCCCCTTTCTTCAACGAATCAAATTCGACAATGAAAATAAAATTTATGAATTTTCTTAACATTATGTTAAATAATAACATTTTGAAAGAAAAAACTTCATAAGTATTCGTATACTTCCTATGAAGTTTTCAAATACTGCTGAATTCAATCAACATATTCAAGTCTTTTGGAAAAGCGAAACAGTGTTTTATGTAGCAGAGAACTGTTGAGTAACATTGCTCAGTTATTCAAATTTATGATGTTCTCTTTTTTTCTTCCTATCTTTTTTAGTACTCTAAAATTCATGTTCCATTTACTCATGTACACATGTGAAGAGTATTTCTGCTGGTATATTTGCAGACCTTTAGTATATAGTCAAAACTATCTTGTTTTTATCCTTTCTATAAAAAGATAAAATAAAACACTTAGAACCATTGTAAAAGGTAAATATCACTTGTATTGCCTAAATACCTGAGCAAGAAGGTTCTATCGTAGGGATGTGCGATTAATCGATTAAATAATTTTTTTATTAATCATAATCTTGATTAATCAAAAAATTGTACGTATGTATTAGGGATGTTTTGAATGTCATATTTTTCACATTCGCGAATGCGAATCTTAGGAATAACATTAAAAAGCTATAATTAACTTAAGTCATCGTTTTTATTACTTGAAAATTTTGTAAATTACACTAGTTTATAGTAAAAATGTTCTATAGATGCCCCTATCCAATTCCTATGTAGAATTGCTCGGTGATTCCGAAAATCGAGATAATTTTTTTTCTATGGATAACTTTTCAAGATATTTGCAATTTACCGTTATTCAGCTTAAAAAAAAAATTTGGTTTCACTTAATCACGTACCTCTTACGAACTAATTGAGTAATCGTAATACCAGATACGGGAAATGAAAGCAAATAGCTAATTCTCCATAAACCATATATACATAATTTTTTCGATAGCCCTGATAGTTTCTGAGAAATTAATTAATCATTTCTGACACCTCTTGTTTTCGAAGCAAACATTATGCCTACGCAGGTGCACGTGGCGATGAGTAACACTCTTTTCTGCTCATATTTCTAACAAAAAATCCTCGCGCATTTTCATTTGACCAATCATTATTTTCTTATTTATCCATCGATTTTATTCATGGTAGCTTAGTTTTTTTCTAAAGGAACAGGCTTTAACACAAGTGCAAAACATTTACACAGAGACTGTTATTTTTTTCCCTGTTAAAAATTGAATTTTCTGCATTCATCCATCAAAACAACACAAAATCTGTAATGATTAATTAATTTCTCATCGTATTACTATTATTTAATTCGTTCGTAAGATATACCTGATTAAGTGGAACCACTCTTTTTTTAAGCTGAATAACGGTAAATTGCAAATATCTCGAAAACGTATCCATACAAAAAAAATATTAACTCTATTTTCGGAATCAGCGAGCGATTCTACATACAAATTGGATAGCGGCGTCTGGAGAACAAAATCAAAATTAAAATTTGTGATCCAGTGTTATTAGAACATTGAACGAAAGCTTAACCTATACAGTAGGGTGATTCAAAATTTGAACTTTTTTGAATTTCGACTGGGAACGTTCGGATCTTGAAGATAATAGGCAAGACAAGTTCTTTCTAAAATTTCAGCTTATTCAGCGATTTAGAAGTCGCTCAACGCTGTTGTTTGTTTTCCGGAAACTGCAGATTTTAAATGCATCTTTATAAAAAAATAGGTATATTTTCATCAAATCTTGTCGGATTTCGTTGAAATTTCGTAGGTAGGTTCCCAGATATCAGTTTATTAGAACACAGTTTATATTAGTTTGATAAATTAGTTTTAAATACATACATATATTAATTAGTTAGTAACTAAGTTTTGCCTTATAAAAATGAATATTTGCAATATTTTTTTTTGTTCTTTAACCAGTAAGCACATGCTTAATACATCTAAGATCACATTATAAGTCATACCAATAAAGGACCTCATCATTAAATATTACTAATCATCAAATAAAAAAATCACCAGATAAACATCATTCATACGCCATGTTGAATCCAAGGGTTTTCCTAGTCATGGTAAATATTAATAGTATAATAACAATCTTTTCGCGCATGCACCTTTGCCAAGTGTTTGGCTGAGCTTCTCCTTCAATTTGTGGTGTGGGTCTTGATGTTGTGACAAAAACGCCACGGACCTACAGCTTTACGCCGCCTCCGAACAGAAATAGCTTTTGTGAGAAGCTTTTTTAAGGCAGAAATACACACGGAGGCAGTGTTGGGAGTTAATCAATTAATTTTTCTATCATACCACTAATTCCCAAAGAGCAAACAATGATTTCGATGAATTTTTCAAGCCCCTGTGTTTATTTCAGATATAATCTTACTTCTTACTTCTTACTAATATTATAAATGTGAAAGTTTGTATGTTTGGATGTTTGGGAAATCATCACGCGGAAACGACTGAACGGATATGCATAGAATTTCGTACGCAGATAGCTTATGGGCCAGATTGGTTAATAGGCTATTTTTTTAAGAGTTGCCACCTGTCAAAAAAGTTAANTTTGGATGTTTGGGAAATCATCACGCGGAAACGACTGAACGGATATGCATAGAATTTCGTACGCAGATAGCTTATGGGCCAGATTGGTTAATAGGCTATTTTTTTAAGAGTTGCCACCTGTCAAAAAAGTTAAATTTATTTATTATGCGGGAACGACTGAATGGATTTGCATGAAAATTTGCACACAGATAGCTTATGGCCTACAATGGAAAATAGAATAATATTTGGATGACTTGCCACCTGTTAAAAAAGTTTAATGAAATTAATACGCGGAAACGACTGAACAGATTTGCATGAAATTTTGCCCACAGATAGCTTATGACCTACTGTGGAAAATAGGCTAATTTTTTTTAAGAGTTGCCACCTGTTAAAAAGTTAAATTAAATTAATACGCGGAAACGACTGAACGGATTTGCATGAAATTTTGCACACAGATAGCCTATGACATAGGTTGGAAAGTAGGCTACTTTTTTTTAGGAGTTGTCACCCGTTAGAAACGTTTAATTTAATTAATTGCGGAAATAAGTGAACTGATTTGCATGGAAGTTTTCACACAGATAGCTTATGAGCTGGGTTGGAAAATAGGCAAATTTTTTTAAGAGTTACCACCTGCTAAAAAAGTTTAATTAAATTAATACGCGGAAAAGTCTGAACGGATTTGCATGAAATTTTGCAAGCAGATAGCTTATGACCTACAGTGGAAAATAGGCTAATTTCTTGGAAGAGTTGTTACCTGTTAAAAAGTTTTAATTACATTAATACGCGAAAACGACTGAACAGATTTGCATGACATTTCGCAGAGAGATAGCTTATGACCTATATTGGAAAATGGGCTACTATTTTAAGAGTTGCCACCTGTTGGAAAATGAAATTTTGCTCAAAGATGGTTTATGACCTGGATTAAAAAATAGGCTACTCCCTTAACCGGTTTTCCGATCAGAACGAAATTTAGTACACTTACTACGGATTTCGGAAGGATGGCCTTAGACTGAAAGTAAGTCCGATAACTCAACGCCCCTCCCATACAAATTGCAATTTTCATATTACATACATATCTCTGGAAGTATTTGTTGGAGAGAACTGAAACTTAGTATAGTGATATGGATGTGAAATCGATGTTGGCATTAATCGATTGATGTTTTAATTAGTTAGTTAATTCGAATAAATTCAATCTGATTACAGTCAATCATGATTAATTTTAATCCGACTAAACAGTTGATCGTAACCGCGATTAAAAAATTAATTTTTAATCATTAACTCTTAATTTGATCAAGAAGGTTTGGTGGTTAATTAAGGTATGCTGGAATTTCCCTGTGCACACAAAGCAAGCTAATCCGGTATGGCTAACTCGGGTTTCCTCATCATTCTAAGCAATTTGGTGTACATTTTCATTAAGATATATATCAACAAACGTTTTACAAACTAGGTTTGTAAAAGTTCCTAGTTTGTATATTACTAATAACAATAATTATAATGTTTTTATATTATGTGCTTTTTATAAGCATAAAACACACAACNTTAACTCCCAACACTGCCTCCGTGTGTATTTCTGCCTTAAAAAAGCTTCTCACAAAAGCCATTTCTGTTCGGAGGCGGCGTAAAGGTCTAGGTCCGTGGCGTTTTTGTCACAACATCACGACCCACACCACAAATTGAAGGAGAAGCTCAGCCAAACACTTGGCAAAGGTGCATGCGCGAAAAGATTGTTATNCGTCAAACGCGATTAACATTTTAATCGTTAATTTTTAATCGTTAATCAGATTAACAGTTTGCCAACACTGTGTGAAATCATTTTCATATTCACGCAAAAAATGGACGTGTTTGGAAAAGAGGCGTAGCANCTCAGCCAAACACTTGGCAAAGGTGCATGCGCGAAAAGATTGTTATTATATTATTAATATTTACCATGACTAGGAAAACCCTTGGATTCAACATGGCATATGAGTGATGTTTATCTGGTGATTTTTTTATTTGATGATTAGTAATATTTAATGATGAGGTCCACTATTGGTAAGAATTATAATGTGATCTTAGATGTATTAAGCATATGCTCACTGGTTAAGGAACAAAAAAAAATATTGCAACTATTCATTTTTTATAAGGCAAAACTTAGTTACTAACTAATTAATATATGTATTTAAAACTAATTTATCAAACTAATATAAACTGTGTTCTAATAAACTGATATTTGGGAACCTACCTATGAAATTTCAACGAAATCCGACGAGATTTGATGAAAATCTACCTATTTTTTTATAAAGATGCATTTAAAATCTGCAGAATCCGAACGTTCCACAGTGCTGTATGAGCGGGCAAAAATCAAAAAAATTGTTGTCACGTATGTCAACGTGTTTGGTATCGTTGGAAAGGAAATTTATCCTAGATTAAGGATCTGGACTTAGTTTTTGTTTTTATCTCATAAGGTTCTCACAAAAACCTCTTAAACTTGTGTGTTTTTTATATATTTTTTCTTTTATGAAAATGCCTTCAGCTGTAGTCTTTAAAAAAAAAATTGCTAAAAATACAATTTATCATACTTTATCTTAAGACACAATTTTTCTAATTAGAAAATCTGTAAGGAAACCACTCTATAGAGCTTTTTAAAAAATATTGAGTTTCCTGGCTGGAATGGCCTATTTGCTACACCCTAAAATTTGTTGCAGAAAATTTAAAAAATTCCTAAGTTTACAAAGGGATAAAAAAAAAAATGTAAAAGTATGTTTTTTTTTATTATTTTATTTGAAATAAGGCGCATTTTTCTTTGCAATAAAAAGAAAAGTCTGCAGAATCATTGCGCTTTTCGAAGAAAATCGTTTTTTTTAAGGTTATAAAATAAACTTTTGCAAAAAAAAAATTTCACTGATTACAGTTACCACAGTATTTTCCATTACTTAAATGCCAAAACATTCTTTAAAAATAGTAAAGTTTATTACTGTAGACACACGCGGTAGTGTTCTGTGCTGTGTAGTGAAGCGTAAAATAGTGAAAAAACTAATATTAATATGAATTCAATTATAAAAAACTCAATTTTAGCTGATATCTGGATTTTTACTCGTCCATCAGATAGAGTGTCTGCATTATCTGCATTTTTTGAAGACAAATTAATACACGCTAAATGCGACAAAGCACTTTTGAATCAAAAAATAAAACTTTTTAATAGTGAGATGAAAAATAAGTGGAATTATAGTGGCCGCAAAAGAAGCGCTTTTGAAAAAACATATTCTAAATGGCTAAATTGGACATTCCTTTCCCTTCCGGATTCCAATGGAAATAAGGATAAATGTGCTGAACGGGGAAGACCTTCTAAAGAAGAATTTTGCGAAGCTTCACGGAGAACAAAAAATCGAAGGGTAGAGCATTTGTTGAAAAACTATTCCATCGAAGAGCTCGAGTATGCTCTGAAAAAAATGAAAAAAGCAAGCAAAGTTGAATGTTTTGAAAGTAGTACCGAAGGTTTGCCCATATCTGATTCACTCGCACTATACATAGATCTGAACTTATCAGATCGTAAATATAATAGTTTACGTGCAAAAATAAACCGGTTGCATAAAGATTGTATACCGAGCTTAAACGCATTGCAAACAAAAAAACAAACTTTGCTGCCAACGATTAAATCGACTGAATATTCAGCCGAAGTTGATCTGAAATCATTATTGCTGAAAACAACGCAAAGTATTTTAGAACTAAGCCCAGATAATGGTGACATAACCAAAGCTTCTTTGGTTTGTAAGTGGGGCATGGATGGAAGTTCGGGGTATAGCCGCTATAAGCAAAATTTTGGTGACGACAAATTAACGGATGAGTTTATGTTCATCATTGCGCTAGTCCCTCTGAGGTAACAAAAAATTATCTAATATGTCTTCCAAAAACATTCAATAGCCTTTAAAAATAAATTCGAGTTTAGATCAGTAAATGGCATTTTAATTTACATTGACAACTTTTTACAGTATTATTTTGCAAAAGGCTGGTCTGAATTAATTAATTTACTCGATTAGCTATTTTGCGATATGACGGTCTTATATCTTTTCGACAAGCCATATAAGTTATTAAAAAATAAATATTTTTTCCAGGTTAATTGATTTGTCATCCAACAAAAATATATGGACCAATAACAAATGCTCATCGTCTTTTTATTGTCGTCCAATTAAGTTTAGTTTCAAGAAGGAAAACCGCGAACTAGTTCTATTCGAATATAATGATATGTCGAGAAAAATTGAGAACTTAGAAGATGATGTTGTAATACGAAACGGAAAAGGGATTCAAGTTTCTTATCAAATGCATTGCACCATGATTGATGGATCTGTTGCCAATATTTTGACTGGCACTAATGCTTCCAGTAACTGTTTTATTTGCCATGCCAAACCGACCGAAATGAATGTTACTAATTTTACAAAAGTACCAATCGCTAATCATTACAAGTATGGGTTGTCTACACTGCATGCTTGGATTAGATGTTTTGAGTGTTTACTCCACATCGCATACCGTTTAACATTTAAATGCTGGCAAGTTCGCAAAGAAAACAAAGACGCCTTTTCTGCGAATAAAGTTAGGATTCAAAATGAGTTTAGGACAAGATTAGGCTTAATAGTGGACCAAGTAAAGACTGGATTTGGAACAACTAATGATGGCAACACAGCTCGCAAATTTTTTTTAAATGCAGAAGTGGCATCAGAAATTACCGGCATTAATAAAGAGCTAATTCAAAATTTTTCAATAATACTGCGATTAATATCGTGTGGAATGCGTATTAATATCGACGCGTTTAGAGAGCTCCTTATAAGGACAAGAACAATGTATTTGACTGAATACGAATGGTACTACATGCCTAGCAGCGTGCATAAAATATTGATGCATGGGTGTGAGGTTATTGAGTATTTCGATCTACCAATTGGTAAGAAAATCGATTTGTTGCTATTCGGCATTTTTTACTACTACGAATTTATTCCCACAGGCAATTTTTCAGAGGAAGCTCTGGAAGCTTTACATAAACACATACGTATCGTACGATATGATCATACACGTAAAACTGCTCGGGAGCATACAAACAGAGACTTGATGTCATACTTAACAATATCATCAGATCCTGAAGTAGTTTTTAAAAGGAGTGCTATCCCAAACAAAAATGCAGTTTATACAATGGACGAGCTGGAAGAGTATTTAGTCGATGCTGAAGAAACTTAAAAGTAATAAGTACCCTTCAGTCAACTCAATTAGTTTTATACTAATCAAATACTAGTCAGCCACACGGCCTCAACTAGTTCGAGTTCTGTAATTTTTCCATATAAGCAACTGGCCACGGCGATGTCCTACGAGATGGCAATTGTCCTCTTCTGCATCAGCACTATACCAGTTGGCATACTAGTCAGCCTCTGCATCAGCAATATATCAGTTGACATACTAGTCAATATATACATCAATATCATACCATTTAAGATACTAGTTCGTATATACGTCATGATCGTACCTGTTGGCATACTAGTCATTATATACATCAGAATCATAGCAGTTGACATACTACTCAGTCTATGCGCCAGAACATACTAGTCAGTATGCACGTCAAGATCCTACCACTTGTCATACTAGTCCACGAATTTGACATTCATTCCAGTTGGTATACTATGGGATGGGATTTTTCTGATTAGTATGATTTCTAGTATAGATTACACTTTTTCTGACTAGTATGATTTCAACCCGAAATTCATGAATGAATTCATGTATGAATACACCACAAAATTCATGTATGAATACACCACAATTCATGTATGAATACACCACAAAATATATAGTCAATGAACTAGTGTGTTTGCTGAGTAGTTTGGAATTTGACTGCATGATGACTTTAATTTTTCAATAAACGGCGTTAGATAAAACAAATAATTTTTGATTCAGTATTTTGCAACAACTCTTGTTCGTGCGAAGTAACTAATAAAAAGGAAAACAAAATTATATTTGTCTTTTGAGTATTTAATGTCGTCTTGAATGAATCAAATTTTTTAAGCGTGTGACATCCACACCAAAAGATATAATCAATTTAAAAAAACATTTTGTAGTCAAAAAGGACCAAAATGAAAGTAGCTGCCATTCCTAGAGGGTTTGCGTAAGAGAGATATAGGGAATCTTATTTGCCATGAATTAAGCCATAGAATGAAGCCTTGAAGTCTTTAATATTATTAGGAAAACGCCCTGTATAAGTAATAAAATAACTACTCAGTATTGGAACTACTTCTGAATATCAAATTTTGAAGTTTCAATCTCAGTTTCCATGAAAAATGTAAGAGCTAGGTAAAAAAAAATTAGATTTTTGAAATCTCCGTACTCTAATCCACCAAGAAACCAATTTTTACTCAAATCAAGTATAGACAAGTATAAGATAAGATAAGATAAGAGTTGCACCAATATTTGAAATGCTTAGCGAAAAGATCCTAGCGAATAAGTTATAAGTTATGCAAATTATCAAAATATATTAGCATTACGTTGCGCCAAAAATTTTTTTAATCACTTATTATCTTTCATTTTGCTAACTTTAGCATTATTTTGCTAAAAATAATTTTAGCTATCATACTGCATATAGCTGCAGAATTATGAATGTAAGTAACATACAATACAGAGTACTTGTTTTTAACAATATTTGGGTATATAATTAAAACATAGTTCATAAAAAATAAAAGTGTCATTCATTTTAACATCAGTGTACACATCATTGTACACAGAAGGCAATCAATTACTTTATATGTATGCATGGGCGTAGCCAGGTAGGGGGGTGCTCGAGCCCGATCCCGCCCATCCCGAAATTCAATTTTTGACTTCCGAACCCGCTAATCCCGACGTTTTTCAGAATTGTTCCGCGGGCCCGGGGGCTCCGAAATCTATCTCTAAAAAAATTCACAAGTCTTGCAAATTAATTTTAAATAAAATAAATTGTATGAAAGATCTGGCTGTTCGTTTCCGTCTAAATTAAACATAAAAAGGTCATTTGTCATAAAAAAATTTTAAGGAAGATTTTCTTAATTTTCGGAAGTTGCGGTTTTATCAGGATTACCGGGACTAATTTGGTCCCGTTCAATATTGGTGATAAGCAAAATTTAAAAGTGTATGAAAAAATGTCGAATTTCGACAACTGGGCGATACTAGTTATCTGAAACATGTCAACTGTCAACTATAATTAAATTATTTTCTTCTTAAATACTTTTTACAGCACAGTTTGAAGAAGTTTCAACGTTATGTAAATACCTTAAGAAATTCTTAAAGTATTTTGTTTGAATTGCAAATTCAGTACAAATCAGTTAAAAATTTAAAAAGTCAGTATATTAGAGTACTGATTGAACAAATGAATAAAATCAGTACAAGAGTTGAAAAATCAGTACTGTACTGATAAAATCAGTACGTCTGGCAACCATATAAACATACATATGTATATAGATAACGAACATATAAAAATAAAAAATAAATGAATTCAATTCAAGTATAAGAAAAATATATACTATACATACATACACTGGCGATCAAAAGTGAGTGCATGATGTTGAATTTTCCTAAATTCTGTACAAAGTTTGAAAGTTTGATTTATGTCGTTTTGGTTAAAGCATGAATCATAGTTTTATAAAAAAATAACAAAAAATGATAATAATTGCACATATTTAACAAAAATCACCATGCACTCACTCTTGATTGCCAGTGTGCATACGTACATGTGTATGTACACATTAATAATCCTCAATATCAAGAATTCGGGTGGAATGCATCGGAATCAATAAAAGAATGCGAGTAGTGTCAGAATTGTCATTATTCGATTCCTCCTCTAAATCCACTGTGAATTTCAATCTTTTCACTCCTAACTTTTTTTCTAACAGTAATATTTTTAATTTATTTTTGTATAGCTCACTCTCCAATTTATAATAATAATAATAGATTGGCGCTTACACATATGTTAGTGTTTGGCCGAGCTTCTCCTCCGATTTGTGGCGTGCGCATTGATGTTGTCACACAAAGCGGAGGGACCTACAGTTTTACGCCGACTCCGAACGGCGATTGTATTTTTATGAGAAGGTGTTTTTCATGGCAGAAATACACTCGGAGGTTTGCCATTGCCTGCCGAGGGACGACCGCTGTTAAGAAAAAACCTTTTTTTCTATTTTTTGGCGATGTTGCTTTGATCAGGGTTTGAGCCCAGGCATTGTGGAGTGGAAGCGCGCACTGCTTACCACTACACCACAGCGGCCGACTTGATTGAACCTTTAGTTCTTCATATTTATCACATGTATGCACTTTTCCTTTCTTGAGGTTGTCTTTGCTGCTCGATGTTGCTCTCTGGGGTTCTTTGTTCTCCAATGTAGAGTCCAAATTGGAGGACACCCCATCACTTTCGGGCTGGCCGAGACCCTGCACAACCGTCGACTCGTTACCCAAAATGTCGATGATACAATTATCGAGTTCATCTAATATTTGCGATTGCAAATATTCGCAATATCCCTGGTATGTATGTGTATACATTTTTTCTTTAAAAAACTATAGCAGCAATTATTCAGGTTTCTGATTAATCAGGTTATCATTAATCAGTTTTCTGATTAATAAAATTGTTTATATTCTGATTAATTAAATGTGATTAATCGACAAGTTAATCACTTTGACTAGTCAACAATTATTATCCTTTGATTAATTAATTAATCAGGTTTCGACTAATCAGCTTGCTCGATTAATTGATTAATCGCACATCCCTATTCTATTGCCGTTTTTGATATATCTTTAAAGAATACTTAGAAGTAGCTTGGAAATATTAAATACTAAATCACGTTTGTGACTATGCGCACATAAAAAGGAAAAAGCGACGTAAATTATTCGGCAAATATTTGATTATATAATGATTTAGAATTTTATCTACTTTCATTTGGTACTAAAAACTTCTTTGTACTTTTAAATTAATTTTTTTGAATTAGTCTCCAATATCGATATCAATTATCCCACTGTGCGATGCACGTAAACGTATGCAGTTATTGTAAATATTTTAGCTTTGTAATTTTTAAAGGAAGAAGGCCGAATCAGTTCGCTGACCGTGGTCTTCAGTCATTCACACAGTACGCTGGATAAGACCTTGTAACCTATGCTTAGAAGGATGACCCCGCGGTATTTGGCGCGTATGGCGGGTTCGCCTTTCTTGCGGATTGGGCAGAGCACACTTAAAATCGTTGGGCATGCGTTCATCTGACCATATTAGGGTTGTCAGAACTAGAAAGTCTTTCGACTTTTCGATCGACTCTGTACATTTGGCTTTAAAAGTCGACTGATCGACGGAGAAAAGCCGACTTTTTTCGACTTTTTAATAAAAAAAATGTATTAGGTACACTCTGCGTATAACTCGTATCTTAGATATAAATTTAAGGGTCAGAATACGCTAAAAATATCATGATTTATAGTGGTCTTTAGAATAATCAGTAAGTTAGTGAAATTCAATGCTAGGTACAAAAAAAAAAACAAACAGACACTAAAGGATTTTTAAAAATTTTGAAAATTGTTTGAGTTATACAGCATGAAAATGTTGGTTGTGAGGGTTTTTAAAAAATTATATTTTTGAAAAATAATTTTAAAATTTTTAAATGTTCGACAAAAAAGGATTCTAAAAATTTATTGAATCGATATTTGGTAATTACGGACAACTTTGTGTAAATAACAGAGGTGGGGAGTATTGGCAAAAATTTAAGTGCCACTTAATAAAGATAGGATATTCTCCCTTTAACCCTAGAACGCATAACCGGGTGCCAGTGTGTCCACAAGCAATTTTGAGCTGCTGTAGCTAAAGTTGGGTTGCCAGACTTTTTTTATGCGCGAAGTCAGTACGTTAGACTTTTTCATGCTGATTTTTTTATCAGTACTTTTCAGTACACTTTTATTCAAAGCAAAATTATGAATGTAAGTAACAGATAATACTTTAAACCGCCAGAGTACCTGTTTTTAACAATATTTTGGTATATAAATAAAATATAGTTCATAAAAAATAAAGGTGTTATTCATTTTAACATGAGTGTACACATCATTGTACACTAGGGTGGTCCAAAAACAGTAAAATCGGAATTGTAATTCTCTAACCCCCTAGGATGGCTCTATATCGAAAAAAAGTATACAAATTACATATTTTTTAAAATGTGGAAAAGTACCACTAACACTGGTCGACGGCCAAAATTTACCAGAGACGCCGTTATGAAATTCGTATGTAAAATCACCCCCTGATTCCGAAAATCAAGGTTATTTTTAATTTTATGGTACCGTTTTTGAGATATTTGCAATTTACCGTTTTTGCAAAAAAAAAATAAATTCATATATATCTCAAGAACGAATTAAGCAATTCCAAAACGGTTTGAAGCTTTTAAAAGGTAATAAAATTTTCTATAAGCTGTGCATACAACACTTTTTGCTAGGCCCTGTAGATTCAAAGATAACGAACAATCATTACCGATTTTTTCAATTTTTTTTGTAAAAATATAAAAAAAATTGTACTTTGCGGGGAAGGATCTCGAAAACCTTTTATTTTTTTGCAGATTTTTTTTCTCTCCCTAAGCTCTGTTGTATTACAAAAAAAATAAGCTATCATCGAAGAAAATCGATGCAAAACTACGTAAGTTATAAGCGATCAAATAAAAATACCCAGGTTGCGCAATTTCAACGTATACCTCAAAACGTATGTATGGTATAAAGAAGAGTGAAATATCTAGCTATGCTCTGTTTCTATTGAGTTAAAAGTTCAATTTATGAATGAAATTACCCATATTTTTAACTTTTTTTTTAAATTTATTTATGTTTATACTATATTCTAACAATCTTTATCTTAATTTGATTTTACTATGTTGTCGAAATAATTATGTGTTCTACTTTGACGCTTATTCAGTTTAGGATCGGTTTCTCTTATGAGAAACCAGCAGTAATCACCCATCATTGCGACGTCCCAGAATCCTTGATATCGATTCTCAATTAATTTCATTTGCTGATGAAACCTTTCGCCATGTTCATCACTTTCGTCGCCAAGATTTGCCGGAAAAAAGCTCAAATGTGAGTGGAGAAAGTGAATTTTTAAAGACATATTTACGCCCATTTTCGCATAATTATTGATTAGGTCGTTCACTATCTGCTCGTAGTTAGGGCTTTTGTGTCTACCGAGAAAAGAAGCAACGACCTTTTCAAAGGATTCCCACGCTGCTGCCTCAACTGATGAGAGTAGTCCTTTGAATTGATTATTGTTGATCAACTTTCTTATTTGTGGTCCAACAAAAATACCTTCCTTTATCTTGGCTTGAGAAATATCTGGAAAAACTGTTTTCAAATAGTCGAATGCTTCGCCTTCTTTGTCCAAAGCCTTAACAAAGTTTTTAATGAGACCGAGCTTGATGTGTAAGGGTGGAAGTATGATTTTCTCTTTCTTGACAAGAGGGGTGTATTTGATGTTATCCACACCAACGGTAAACTCGACTCTTTCCGGCCAATCCTTTCTGACGTAGTGGTCCTTACGAGCTCGGCTATCCCACTTGCAGAGGAAGCAGCAGTGCTTGGTGTAGCCACTTTGTAGACCGCATAGCATTGCAACGACTTTGAGATCAGAACATATTTTCCAATCATGCTCTTCATATTTGATAAATTTGAGTATTTTTTGCATTTCCTCGTAGGTTTCCTTTGTATTTACTGCATGTGCAATCGGGATAGAAGGCTTTTTGTTACCAATATGCAATAATACAGCCTTCAAACTCAGTTTATTGCCGTCTATGAACAATCGCCACTCTTTTGAATCATATGTTTGACCAAACTCTTTGAATAAACCAGGGATGTCGTTGCAGTAGCATATACTGTCTTTCTTGGTATAGTGTTTGGAAAATGGTTCGTGACGAGTTCTACTATATGTCACCTTAACATCGGATGACACAAATTTAAATTGTTGCATACGAGAAGTGTGGATCTCGGCCTTTTCCTTGGATAGTTCCAAATCTCTTATCCAATCATTAAGTTGTGCTTGTGACAGAACGTTTCTTTCGTTTTCCATGCGAAATTCAGTACAACTTGATCCCCCGCACTCAGATGTTACTGTTGACAATGGAACTGGATCCGCAACTGCCGTTGAATGTAGTACTGGTAATGTCACTGTAGGTACGCTAGCATAGGTTACTCCTCTTGATCTTCCAACGCCAAGTACTTTTGTTTGACAAATATAACACTCTATTGAATGGCAAGTAGGTTCTCTCCATATCATTGGTGTATCAAATTTTGTTTGTTGTCCTGATTCCCACTGAATCAATTCTACTCGACACGATGTACACAAAGTGTTCGGTGTCCATGGTTTTTCAGCATTTTTAGGCTCAATTCCAAAATACTTGGAGTATAAAGTTTTGATATGATCTGAGAACACTCGTCGTCGCCTTATGATAGTATATTGGCCACACATGAAACAGAACATATCTGGATCCTTATTACACTCAAATTCTCGCGTCCTTTTACTCATTTCATTTTTTTTAATAAATCACGGTTTTGAAATTAGACTTATGAACTGAACTATCTCCGGCGAGCCTTGAAGATGTTATGAAGTTTCAAAGCGCATTAACTCATATTTATACTCGGAACAAGAATAAAATTGAAAAAATCAAATCTTACCTAGACAGAAAGGTTCCTTTTTATAACAAGTCGGGAAAAGAAAATACTACCTGTTTTAGATGTAGGCTTTAGAAATTTTCTGTGTCTTATAATTTTGAAAATCTACCTGCATACTTACCCATAACTGACGGAAATACATGTTTATAACTACATGCCTACAGCAGGTTTCGAACCCAACCACTCTTCCTTTCGATGCAACCACTCTACCTACTATAATACAATTCGAGTATTAAAAGTACTATTTGATTTATTTAAAGAAAAAGTGTTATCATTGTTATGGTGTTATTCGTTTATCCGGATAATATCTCACTTGCACTTTATACCTTTAATATATGTATGTATGTATAGGTACATACATTGAAGTTGCGCAACCTGGGTATTTTTATTTGATCGCTTATAACTTACGTAGTTTTGCATCGATTTTCTTCGATGATAGCTTATTTTTTTTGTAATACAACAGAGCTTAGGGAGAAAAAAAAAATCTGCAAAAAAATAAAAGGTTTTCGAGATCCTTCCCCGCAAAGTACAATTTTTTTTATATTTTTACAAAAAAAATTGAAAAAATCGGTAATGATTGTTCGTTATCTTTGAATCTACAGGGCCTAGCAAAAAGTGTTGTATGCACAGTTTATAGAAAATTTTATTACCTTTTAAAAGCTTCAAACCGTTTTGGAATTGCTTAATTCGTTCTTGAGATATATATGATAAAGTGGACCCAATTTTTTTTTTTTTTGCAAAAACGGTAAATTGCAAATATCTCAAAAACGGTACCATAGAATTAAAAATAACCTTGATTTTCGGAATCAGGGGGTGATTTTACATAAGAATTTCATAACGGCGTTTCTGGTAAAGAGAAAAAGTTGAAATTTGTGGTCCAGTGTAATTAAGGACTTCATACATAATTACTCATAGCTTAAATAATTTTTTTCAACTACGCAAAAACTTTGAAAGACTAAGAATTCGCTAAAAAGAGTATCTTGATCTATGCCATGTGTGCAAAACTCGTTTATAATGTCAGTCAATTGTGAAAAAAGAATTGTAGGTTATAGGCTAAAGCCATTCGAATATTAAGATTTTTTTGTTATTAAACTGAAATTTATTTTCGAGATAACTAGCAACACACGATAAAAAATCGTCAGCCTTCTTTTTAAATAAATTAAGCTCCATCATATTATCGCAACTGATACGTAATGACCCGGCGATATGCCCATAAAATGATTGATCTTTTTGTTGTATTAATTTCTTTGGCATATCCAATATTATCGGAAACATGCCAACTATAATTACATTATTTTCTTCTTACTTTTTTAAGTACAGTTTAAGAAAGTTCCAACGTTATGTGAAATTTTTGTTGTTGGTATTTCCGACAGGGTAGGAGTGTGATGTAATGTGGAACGATTTTCCGTCATCCCTTGTCAAATTTGGTTTGGAGACAAACCGGTTTCGGCGTTGTGCCATCTTCAGTGTCATTTCGTTCGTGAAAACCTTAAGAAAATCCTAAAGTATTTTGTTTGGATTGAAAATTCAGTACAAATCAGAACAAATTTTGGAAAATCAGGACATTAGTGAACTGATTGCATAAATGAATAAAATCAGTACAAGAGTTGAAAAATGAGTAGATCATGAGACCACTACGTAACATTTTTTGGCGGAGTTAGTTTCTAATTTCATTTTTAAGTTTGAAGTCGAAATTATGTTTTTTTTTTGTAATTAACGATAATAGAGTACTTTAATAGTTTTGATAATACACACTTTGTATTTATTTGTAAAACTCTGTTTTCAACGCTTTAATTTTGGTCACTCGGGACCCCATGCGACTAACTATGTAATTTTCTTTATGCACCTAATTAAGGGTTAAATTTTATTGGAAATTTTTTTTAAATACGGCCAAACAGCGCTTCGCGCCATTGTTAGAAAATCAGTTTTAATTTAAGAGACGAAAGTGAAAAGTCGACTTCAGTCAACTTGCATAAACTGACAGTCGATCACTAAAATTCGACTTACGGGAAAGTCGATATTGGTCGAAAGCCGAAGTCGACTTTGCCATCCCTAGACCATATTCTGCATAAGAGTTGATGCATGCACCTTATTAGCTCCTCTCCTTGAAAAGCGCTGCTGGCACGCTGTCAGCTCCAGCAGCTTTGTTGTTGTTTTTAAGCCGCTTAATTGCTACTCGTACCTCGTCTTAGTCAGGCGGTGGGACATCGACTCCATCGTCATCGACTGGGGGCTCGGGTTCGTCTTCTCCACTATTTACATTGCTGCCGCCATTCAATAGACGGAAAAGTGATTCCTCCATAATTTAAGTACGTTCTGGACATCGGTAACTAGGTCGCCATAGGGGCTCTTATAGGAGTTCGCCCTGGTGTTGAAACCTTTCGGAAGTCGCCTAAATTTCTTACACAATTTTCGAGCGTTTTTCTTGACGGCCAGCATCTGCAGCTTCTTGACACTCCTTTTGTACCAGTTGTGTTTTCGGGCTCGCTGAAATCCGAACACTTCCTAGCCGGCGGTACCTAATAGGCTAACCTAATATTTACGCACGCCGCCAATTTCCTGTAGAAAATTTCTGATGCACATACAACTTGTATGGGTCCAAACAAAATTGAACAGCGTGCCTATGAAGATAAATCAATTTCCGATTTTTGTTCTGAGTGACATTTTGATTTGAGGTTTGGCTCAATGAAATCAAATGCAAACGCACGCAAGTCAATTTCGGGTGACGCAAAAAACAACAAATTCGACGGCGTGCGTACCAAAACGCAAGCCGCGAATATTAGGTTAGCCTGTAATGAGCGGGAAATGTGGTTCCACCGAAAAGTGCTCTCAGAGAGCAGGTGTGAGAGTCGAGTGGCTAACGAATTGGCAGTCTGTTGTGATCACTGCACGGACTCTACCACTTTATTGGTAAACGTACCCACTTGTTAGCTAAAAAAAAGAAAGAGAAAAGGGAGAGAAAAGAGATTTAAGTGAAGACCATGTATATCACTGATGGGCACTGCCTTGCCCGCGGGCAAAGCTCTTTTAAGCTTCCTATATATTTTGTATAGGCGCGTGCAGAGTAAAAGCTCTCTCTGCTCATCGCTGATGTATATATATTTTGTCATCGAACACACCTAAAATAAAAATGAAAAGTTAACTCTGACCAAAACCAATTAAAAATTGAAAATGTAAATATAATCACGGCACCCGTGATCAAATCGATTCGAAATTTCTTTTTGAGATTACGTCATTCGGTAGCAAGCTCCCTTTTTCAGTTTAAATTGTATTGGAGAGAAAACAGCTGCCATTCTATTTCATCCGATTCGAATCGAGTTTCATTCGATCGCGGATGCCTTGATTCGACCTCAGTTTTATGTATACGTTTTGTCATTAAGAACCACCAACGCGAAAATCCAGCTGCTCTGGTAACACCACCTTACATGAATCCGCCTTGATTTATGCTACACGAGTAGAAGTTATCTATTAATGCTTCTTTTAAAAAATCGACCAACTTTTACCATATTTAGTATGTAAAATCTGGGAGAGCCTCGAAATCCCCGAAAACAAAATACCCAGTTCCAAAAAAATCCCCAAATACATTGCCCCAATATCAAAATCTAGAAAACACGAAATAATATTAATTTTGAATAAATGTTATTACTGATCATATAAACAATAGCGCAAGCCGACTCTTGCTTTTGTTCTGATTCGTAGTTAAATACACCCGATTTACACGATTGAAGTACTTGAAATCAAATCTTAAGTAAAAATTTTTTGATTTCAAGTTTTCCGTTCTTTACATAGGAAACGATGAAAATGTCAAAAGCAAAGCAAGAAACTTGAAACGTCTTGACGATACAGACGAATGTGTGCTCTTCGCTTTTCTCCTCGCCCCCTCTCTTCCACTTGCAAGAAGAATTAAATTCAATACTTGAACCCATGGTGCTATAAATAGAAGTGATAAATCAGCTTGTTGGGCGCACGTGTTGTGCGTACCTTGGCTGCAAAAGGAAAGTGGTCGGAGTCGATACTTGTACGTACGGCTAAAATACTGAAATCATGCCTTCCGTTTATCACAACATGATCGAGTTGGTGTCTCGTTTTTTGGTCTGGAGCAGGGTTGAAAAAAATGTTTTTTTAAAGACAAAAAAACATCGCGTTTTATTAAAAAAAATACATGTTTGAAACAAATTTTTCGTAAATGTTTTAATTTACATGTTTTAAACATATTTGAATATTGTTTTAAACACTTTTAATAATTCAATAATTCGAAAATAAGGGCAGGTAGAAATCAAATCCATCGAAGAACTCATAAAATATCTATTTGAAATTAATAATAATGTTTACCATTAAAATGAACGTAATATAAATAAAAAAGTAGTGTTGTGTATTATTGAGATTGTGCTAGTACTCGCAGTGAAATATACCTTATTCCTTCATTTTCTATGCTTCGTTATTGTTATTGGGGATTTTTGTAGTTTGGGAAATCCCCGAGTTCAGAGTTGCCATTGCAAGTGTATACACTTTAACTCAAATGTCTTCAGCCTAATTATGTGTTTAATTTTCTCCGAACCCGTTCACTTTTCGTTTCCGTTTATTCACTACGGACATTATGTTGCAAATCAATCTTTTGAAAAGTACAAAAGCTATTAATTATATGATTGATATATTTTATATATGTATTAAACGAGTTTAAAACAAAATGCTTTAAAACGTGTTTTAAATATAGGTGATAATTTCCCATTGTTTCAACAAGGTTTTAAACACTTGTTTTAACCAAATGTTTTAAACATTGCCAACCCTGGTCTGGCGACAGCCATGTAGCTTGATGCGTTTTTTTTATGCTGGAACCTAGTACTACAGACTACTGTGTTTCGGGACCCGGTGAAGTCGATCAGCCTCAGTGGCTAGACGTTCGTTCCCCGGTTTAAACGACGGAACTCGCCAACAGAGTCTCTCTCCCACCACAAATGCAACACCGAATTTGCGCTCCTTTAAATGGAGCTGAAGTAGAGGTCATAAGACCCTACATTTTTCCTTGCCTTTCTCCATCCAATGCATTTCTTGGACGGTAGTGATGTCAGCTTTTGTGCTTACGAGGACATCAACTAGCCGGGAAAGGGCACAATGCCCATTAAGGGTCCGGAAGTTGCAGGTGCATGCACGTTATCGTGGTCGTAATGTAAAGAAGGAAATCTCATCCGAGGCATTGATGTCTTTATCATTGGATAGAACTGGAGGGTCCAAGCACAACGTACAAACATTGCTGTGGTGAATATTTTTTTCAACGGGATACCCGTTTATATAGCGCACCGCTTGTTCCGGGACAGACGCCTGCTTGCATTCGCACATACTGGTGAATATACACTGCAGACTACAGCGAACCCTTAAACCTAATAAGTCGGATTAGTCCACCGAAGCTCCCTCTTTTTCTTTTCCTTCCGTGACTCAAGGCTCCACTTGGATTGGTTACCGCATCTGGCTCAAAGGTATAACCGTACAACAGTAACTGCATTCCCAGTACAACAACTATACTCCATTGCACTCCAAAGGAAAAGATATACATGCATAAATAAAATAAAAATTAAGAAATTCAATTTATGGCAGATCTCATCACTCGCTACGCGGATGCCAAACTCACTTGCTTTTTTGCTTCGTTTATTTGTCATCGACAACAGCATGATAAAAATATAGTAAGGTAGAACCGCTGAGAGTCACTTTTAAAATTCTTGACGTTTCCAAACAATTTAATTTTTAAATTTACTCACAAACTCACACAAACATTTTCATTTTCAATCTCAAGCAACAACAATTTCGAACAATTTCAATTCTTTATTTTCACTTTTATATGATTTTAAAATGTTGGCAAACTTCAAAAAAAAAAAATCATGGCCGACCAACTGAGAGAACGGTTCTACCTTACTATGTTTTTATCATGGACAACAGGGGAGGTTTTTTTTGGGGACCGGTCTAGGAATGCATACAAATTATCGATGCATCGAAAACATCCATATTTGCTATTCGATGCATCGAATAAAACCGATGTTTTGGACCTTCCGATATGTATAGATTTTTCGATGCATCGACTTCNAAAAAAAAAAAATCATGGCCGACCAACTGAGAGAACGGTTCTACCTTACTATGTTTTTATCATGGACAACAGGGGAGGTTTTTTTTGGGGACCGGTCTAGGAATGCATACAAATTATCGATGCATCGAAAACATCCATATTTGCTATTCGATGCATCGAATAAAACCGATGTTTTGGACCTTCCGATATGTATAGATTTTTCGATGCATCGACTTCTGTGTGCAATGTACACTGTACATATTAAAATTATTTTGTATGCTTCCAAATTTTTCGCTCTAGTAGCTATTCTAAATGTAGAAATTTCACTATTTATGCACTATTAGAATATACACTCTATTAATATTATGAAGAAAGGTATGAGTTATTTGCTCTAATAAATTGCTAATTTATTAGTAGAAACGTTTAGTGCCAAACAACCATCTACAAAATGATATGAATTGATATGATAATGGCACTCTAAAACCCTTTGGAAATATTTGAAACAGAAGTTTCCAAAATTGTTTCACATGGCTTATAAACATAGTGAAATAATATAAAGTGATGTACGCTTATTTCAAAGCAAAATTTGGGTTTGTCATTTTCGCCTTTTTCAATTCTGGCATTGACCTTTGATTCTGTTGCACACCTCTGCTCGATCTCGGCTTAGGTCCTCATTCTGAGGGACTGAAAACATCAGTACTGCAACGTTATGTGTGCTTTTGCACAAGCGACAAGAATTTCTTTACATGCTTTTTTTGTAATTTTTTTCTCAAATCAAAAACTTTCGCACTCAAAAGGGTGTCAAATGAATGAAAAAATTATGATACTAAATTACCAAATAAGTGTACCGAAATATAATCTCATTGCTAGCTGGCACACTTTATATTATTTCACCATACTTGTTGTCGCCACTTCAGTACCTTCCGAAAACTTTTTTCGAAAACTTCTCAAAAGAATAAAATAAACTGGGATTTGTAACTATTTAAATCAATAAATGCAATTCACCGTGAGTTAATACTTAAACATTTATGGAACCTCCGATTGTTTCATTTTCTTGTTGTATATTTTTAATTGAAAGAAACTGGTCATATTTTCATTCGATATATCGAAAATATCAATGTTTTTATACGATATATCGATATGAATCGATGCAAAATTTCGATGCATCAAATGGAAAAAAACTCGATGTATTTTTTTACTTGCATCTTTTGTAGACAGTAAAACATGTTTGCTAGACTAGGTTTAATCAGAAGCTATTTTGACTGTGACATTGTATATTTTATTGTGAATTCCAGGAGTCCTACAGTTGCGTAAATTCGGTCAGATGTATGATATGGAGATACATATACGGCAGGTGACCCCCACTACGTACGTCAAAGTTTTGACTGAACTGAAAGACAAAGAAATACATAATTTGATAATCGATACAAATACAGCAAATATTTCCATACTACTCAGAGCGGTAAAGTAGAATATACATTAGAGTGGCCATCAAAAATGCTTTTTCGGACATTTTAAGACCCCACCCCCTAATTTTATTCGTTTTTATGAGAAATATTATTGCCTATTTTGATATTATTATATAAATTACAATTTTGTTGATGCACGGGATGAGTATCTTTGAATCGATCTCAAAGATCGAATATGATCTGAGGAGGGGATATATAAGCCTTTAAAATGGTATATAATAATATATTGTCGGACTTGACGTGTTGGGACTTTTTATCGGGCAAAATAAAAAAAAACCAATATTTCTCTTAACCGCCCACTTTTATCATATACTAGCGGAGCACCCGACGTCGTTCGGGATAAACAAATGAAAATATAAAATAGTAGTACAAATATTCAGTTCAGCATAAATTAAAGGAGACAAACCATTTTTTTCTGTTTAAATTAAGGCATCCTTATGAACCATACTTGTAGCTTTATCGTGCTTCAACTACTATATATTCGTCATCATTTTCTGTACTACAAATCTTGTTTCATTAATATTATTAGGTGGATTAAGGCAACGATAGAAATTTTAAATTAAAATTAGTCTACTACGGCACATTCCGTTTAGCTGCCTATTCGCTTAGCTGTTTTATTATAGCTGCACTTTTCCGGGAGAATATTTATTTCGGAAGGAGTTTTATTCATTATGAATGAACATTTTTCGTTTAACAGCATCGCGGGATCAAAAATAAAACAATTAAATCTTTCCATTTCGAAATAGTCTAAAGACCGTATGGTTTCAAAAAAAAAACAGTTTTAAATATCCGGGTGATATAAAAGATGAATACATATTTATCCCCCTTTTACAAACTCATACATATATACCCTTCTACAAGCACCTACCATAGATACGCCTGCATACCAAATTTCAAGTTCTTGGGACTTATGGCTCCATATCTGATAAAAAGGTCCATGCCTATGGGATGTGCCACGTCTCTATTCACAAACTCATGTTTATATAGCCTCCTATAAGCACTTACCGTAGATATGTCTGCATACCTAATATCAAGTTCATGTGACTTATGGTTTTGAAATTATAGATGATAAAAATTTTCACGCCTGTGAGGTGTGCCACGCCCACTTTTACAAACTCATTTATATATACCTTACTATAAGCACCTACCATATATATGACCACATTCATGTGGCTTATGGTTCCGAAGTTATGGCTGATTAAAAATTTCACGCCCATGGGAGGTGCAACGCCCCCTTAACGAATGCAAATTTTTTCACCCTATTATAGGCCCAGGTGTCATGGCAATACTCTGTCAGAATTTCGTTCGATTCTGTCCGTCCGTTTAGGCTGCAACCTGGCACATACATACATTCATACTTCCACAAATATATAGTAGATGTGTATCTCAAAACCTACTTCACCGATCTCAACCAAATTTTGTATACACATTTAGCTTATTAAGCGCTACATTGAAAATTTTTGAAATCGGACAAAAACCACGGGCTTCACCAACGTAACTGTAATTTCAAAAAACTCAAATCTAGCTATATTTTAGGGGGAGTAGGTTTTGTTTGCATTCAAGACGGTACTTAAGGAGGCTAAGCACAATGTGTATGACCATGGGCGTAGCCAGGTAAGGGCAGGGGGGTGCTCGAGCCCCACCCTAACTTTCAAATTTTCCTTATATATATTTAAAAAGTACCCTGAAATGCCAGCTTAATTAAAAAAATCTGAAATTCCGGTACATACACACATATAAATCCGGGGCCGTATTAAAGAAAAGTCGCCTAAATTCGACAATTTTTATTCGATTGCAATAAATCAGTTGTCAGTTTATTTAAAAATAGATTTAATTTTAGATAGTACTACATATTTCGAAATTGTGGAAATTATTGATGGTCAAAATTTAAAAAATTAAGAGAAGTATGTGTTTCTTTTTATTTTACCCGATAAAAAAATCCCAACAAGCCAATTCCGACAATAGATTATTGTATACCATATTAAAGGTCTATATATCCTCTTCCTAGATCATATTCGATCTTTGAAATCTAATCAAAAATAGCCATTCAAAAACACACAAATCTACAAAATCGTGTTTTCTGTCCTAAATCGACAGGTCGCGACCTCTAAATGACCTTTAAAAAGTCTATAGAAATAGGCAATAATATTTCTCATAAATCCGAATAAAATTAGGGGGTAGTGTCTTGAAATTAAAAAAAAAAAACATTTTCGATGATCACCCTAATATACATAAATATAGTACCATAAAAAACTGGATATTTAATTATTTTTATTTTTACGCTAAACATTTTTTTATTTATGTATATATATGTAAGTATGTTGCTAAGAGTTTGAAAAGAAAATTGTTGATTAAATAAGTCTAACATTGCCCTTTTCGGAAAACCTTCAGCCTTCTTGTAAATTGTTTTGAGAAAATGTGCGTGGATGCTTTTACGGATGTGGTGTTTGTGTGGGACTGCTCAGTTGGACTGGGGTTAGCCGTGGAGGCTGCTCTGTTTGAGCAGCAGGGGGCCACAGACTCTGAGGTGACTCCACCCCTCGCAAGCACTGCACTTGACTGAGGTGGAGTTGTAGTGTTGTCGTCTCTGGCATACACAGCAGGTGTAGGTTTCTAGCCCTGGGTTTGACTTGATGCCAGCCCTGAGTAGAAGAAAACGTAGCGAAAGTAGCCCTATGGGCGAACAACTTTTGAGATACTTCGCCGACCTAAACGGGGTTAGATCGCCGAAACAACAGCCCTTGGTCGGGTAAAACCCGAGTCATTCCGGTACGTAGAACCGGCTGTCGTGGGAATGCTTACAGACTAGTGAAGACTCTAGTTGAATATTGTAAACAAATTACTCTTAAATCTATCAATACTTAAGTTAAAATCGATAACACTAGAATATGTATTGCGCAATTCAATGCATCTAGCAATTGGTTCATTTTAGGCATAATTTGTGGTATGTAGAGCACCAACCAATAGCCTTTTGTTTCTTAAATTACGCGCGGGATTATATAATACGAGCATTTTATAAATAAATATAATGAAGAAGTTATCTCTTCTTTCCTTCAAAGACTGGAGACCCAGCAATTTCCATCTGCCAATATAGGGAGGAACATAACCTTGCCAGGGCAACTTGCAAATAGCGAATTTGGTGAAAATATTTTGAACTCTTTCTATTTTGATCGAGTCCACTTCATAATATGGACTCCATATTATAGAACAGTATTCCATATGGCTTCTTAATAAAGGATTAAAAGTTACTGGATCTCTGAGCTCTTGAGTATTGCGCCTAATAAAGCCTATCATTGAGAACGTTTTAGATACAATAAAGTCAACGTGTTTTGTAAACGCGAGTTTGGAGTCAAAAATAATGCCCAAATCTTTTATTTCAGTGCTCCGCTTTATAACGCAACCATCTAATTTATAGTCAAAAGGTATATCACTACTAGACTGCCTCGAGAACGTAACTACACAACATCTACCTATATTTAGGTTCAAACAGTTTAATGTACACCATTGCTGAAATTCATCTAGATCGAGCTTAAGACGATTACAATCTGAGAGATCACGCACAACTGAAAAAAGTTTAACATCATCTGCAAACATCAGGCAGTTTTCAAAATTAAATTAGGCAAGTCGTTTATAAATAGAATAAACAAGAGTGGTCCACAATGCGTGACCTGTGGTATGCCCTACCATGCATTAACTGTCACTTGAGATGTTGTTGGCCCAATTTTCATAAGTAACTTTCTTTGCATTAGACCCTCTTCTGTTCGCCCATCCATCAGCGCCAGACACTCAAAATTTTAATTCAAATGGGAAGTAACAATATTTAAATTTAGAACTAATTTAATAATGAAATAAGTAGAATTATAATCTGAGTTGGCAAGGCGAATGCCTAATGCTGACGAGATGACATGATAAATCTCTTTTGCATGCAAGCAACTGGCGAATTTAACATGGCGATGTCCTAGGAAGTGTCAATTGCCCCCCGCTGCATCCCTTTTTCGATAGTTCCGAAATAGTTCTAAATGCTATAGTTCTGAACCAGTTCTAAAATCGACAGACGAAAGAAAAAAGTATCATGATTTTTCAATCTATTTGGTTCTTCCGTGTGTGCGATTTTAAGTTATTTTGGAAGAAATGTGTTTTCAATTTGAAATTAAATTTGTTTGAATGATTGTAAGAAATGTACGTTTACATACCTTTAGCTGTAGCTGAGTTTGCAGAGGTGCTCGCTGTTATTTCTTAGATTCCGAACGGTCCCAAGATGTTGAAATGTTAACACAAATTATAGTTTTGTATTACCAAGCTATGAAAAAGCATCTGCGAAGCACTGAATAGAATCGTATTTTAACGAAAAAGCCGCCGAACACATATCTATGTAAAGTAAACAAGACCCCCGCTGCATGCCTTATTCGATAGTTCCGAAATAGTTCTAAATTCGACAAATAGGATCTAGTTCGTTCTGCATCCCTTTTCTATAGTTCCGAACCATTTCTAAATTCGTCACTTTAGATATAGATTTCTAGTGAAAAAAACTGAAAAAAATTAGTTTCTCAAAAGTACCACTTTTCGCCGATTTTGGACTGGTGGGGATCTAGTTCCTCTGGGACTAGTTCCTTTTTGGCGATAAAGACCTAGTACGGAACTAGAAATTTTATTCACTAGTCCGCGGTTTCCCTGGAGGGTATGTACACTTACATATACATACTCAGATGTGAACAGTCAAATACGTGCGTAATAAATTTTGTATGAAAATATTATTTTTAAATAGGAACATTTTTAAACGATAATCAAATATAAAGTATTCATTTTTACTATGCATTATTTCCCTCAGTGTATGTGCGATACTCTAGAGTTCAATCTTAGAAGCTCTGTACATTACGATTCAAAATCATGTTTTTGCCTAATCATAAAAGCTTCACGAATCGAAGCGCCCAACATTGTAAGGCGTTGGAGTTTTGAAATCTTCATTTGTTTTCTTTTTTTGTGTTGGAAATAAAATTAATTTATCAATTCAAATGGAAGTAAATTGAAAATGAATGATTTCGTGCTAAAATTCGTGCAAATTGTATTAAGCCAAACACGTTTAAAACGTTTATGCAATATTTCGGAGCAGAAATATTTTCGGAAGTGCGTAGTTGCGAAGGAACGGCCAGAAAATTTGTTATGTGTAGCTGGTGACTTATTTATTAGCTGGTGACTTATGCACGCCGTGCAAGTGTGCAGAAGACGAGTCGTCATGCATTCGTTTCGGCATGACCAAACGATTACTCTACTTTGATTAGGTGCGTAATGTGCCGAGCGCCTTAGTATATCTGAATTAGGTAAATTCCAAACTGAGTAAAAGAAATTTTCTAGGCTAGAGTTTTCACTTAATTTCTTTAAATAAATTGTATATCCTGAAATCCCTTGTTTTGAAAAATACATACTCTATTAAAGGGGATTTTTTTAACATATTTCTTCCGCACAAGTAGCCACAGAGAAACGAAGCACATTGGAAATACCATAGTCAAAACCTTCTCAATAAAACTAAATGAAAAGTTGCGGGCCTAACTTTTTCCTGGCTGTTATGCAATTCGTATATATTGAACGTACAGAAAAATTAATTTGGAGGTCAATTGACTCCAGTTCGTTTTCTCTACAGCCATATCAGTGAAAACGAAAAATTTTTACTTCGTTTTGTTTATAAATTCAATAGTTGTAATTACTAAATGTACATACGGCGCGTATTTATCGCACTAATGAAATGAAATTTTGCATTATTATTTATAACTAACCGCCCCTTTAGCATAAGTAATACTTTTGATCAGGGTTCTCGTATTTTTAGAGGGCGCCTTCTTGATATTTTTAGCAGCCCTACATAAAATTGTCCGACTAATCTCTAAAAAGAGTATTCCGATATTACTCTCAATCGGGTACAATTGGGCATTAATTAGTCGCAACTAGTCTCATACGGGTACTAATGGAGGTAAATTAGTCTCGACTCATCCCTTATGGGTATAAATGGAGATCAATTAGTCCCCAACTCATCTCTAACGGGTACTATTAACGATTTAATGATATGTACGCAATTAGTCAATGAAATTTCATGTGCGGCGTTGGTACACAGAGAGAGTATTCGCCTAACAAAACTGAGCAACCCGGTTCGAATCTCAGCTGGCACAAATTTTTATTTTTATTTTTTGACTAGTCGCTTTTTATACCCTTTCGGGTATAAAGGTGAACAATTCGTCTCTTCATAGGACATGCTCGGACAAAAGCGAACAGTTCATTCCATATAAAGAGATCAAAAATGGTATTAGTCGCATGTTCCTTTGCGATTGCTCCTGGAGTCATCCCGGATTAGTCCCATTTTTTGCAGGGAGGGTTCGTATTTGCACACACATGCTCTGCTCACACACACGCCTGAAACACATTCAACTTTCACTCACTGCTCATTAGGGATGTTAATTTTTTCGATTTTTGCGATCCCGGGATTTTCGGGACATCGTTCATATAATCCTGGGATTAGTCCCGGGATTTAGATATTCATTATTTTCCAACAACTTAACATGAAAAAATTGCATCAATATAGTTTGAGAAGCTGTCCTACCATATAAATAATCTATATATATAAATGTGAATGTCTGTTTGTTTATTACCTTATAACTTCTGAACCGCGGCACGGAATCGAACGAAACTTTGCACACTTATTTGCTTTTACCCCGGGAAGGTTATAGGCATAGAGAAAAATGGAAAGTACTTGTAACGACAGCCTATGTAGTAGGTGGCAAGTAACTGCTGCAACAAATATCCCCACTCAAATATCCCCCCACACAAATGCCCATTTGTACCTCAACGATGTACCCAAACATGTTGTGCAACATGTGCGAAAAGGCGCGCTGCCACGAATGACCGTGTGCATGTGTGTACGTGTGTGAATGTTCGTGTAGGTGCAGATGCGAATGTGTAAATTTGAACTATGTGTTTGTATATGTGGATAAGAGTGAAAGTTCGAGAAATGTTCCACACGCAAATGCACCGGGGCACGATCGCCTGGTCGGCTAACAGGAAAATTCAAATTGAAAAGTGCCTTTCAAGTGAAAAGACGTGCGAGGAAAAGTTTACGCGTGGAATATTAGCCATTTCCGCCAGTTCACAAAAGAAAAAAAAA
>NW_016160832.1:211-3159 GCF_001687245.7 Rhagoletis zephyria | reverse complement strand
AAAAAAAACGTCATTTACAATTTTTCCCCTTATTTTAAATCTAGTTCTAGAATCATTTTCCTTATATTTATTGCTAAGTAAAATTGAATTATATTTTTTTTTATATTTTTTTATTGAATTTTGATTTACTTTTTTGCCGTATTACTGGTAAGAGAAGTCTGGTTAATCCGCAATACGAGGTATTCACAACTTGAACTAAACGCTGGTGAACCTTTGTATTGCACACATGCGTTAATTTTAAGCGTGAAATAATATATTTGTAGTTAAAAATTGGAGTTGGGTTAGAAGGCTCAGCGAACATTGTTGAAGTTTTTTTACGTAGGGAGTAAAGTAGTCCGAAAAGTTAGAGTGTTTGAAAGGAATTTTGACTAACCAGGTTCCTCGTAAGCCGAAGCTAAGCGTGTGGAATACTTCTTTTTTATAAGTGATTCTGAGTGTATGGAGAGAGAGCCTGAGGAAATAGTAGCTGGTGGATTAGGGCTTTTGAATTCTGATAGGCCAGTAACACGTAGCATCACTAGGGCGCTTGAGAACCAAGTGGTCTGATCGATATTTAATCAGATTGACACGGGAATACAACATCCGTTGGACTTCGTTCCAACGGATTATTTGAACAGGTGTTCAGCACGCATCTTCAGAAGTGATTCAACTCACCGTCACAGCGAATCGAACCCACAAGAACCCCAAGGCACAGAGGCAAATTGGATTTCTAGTTTTTCGCGAAAGTTAGACGAATTATTAGAAATGTCTGCATCTGACCAACCCAGTGCAACTGGGCTCGACGATCCAGGGACAAGTGCGCAGTCAGCAGGCTCTGGGGCTGAGTGTCCGAAAGCTCCAGGGAGTGAACCGGCTTCAACTGCAACCAGTGTCGAGCAACTGAGCCGCATGATGGCGATGATGGCGCAAAAACACGACATGATCGCGCAGTGTATGGTCGAAGTTCGGAACATGAGAACAAATATGTCGGACCACAGCAATAGGGTAGCTAACATAGAGACATCCGCCCAAGCCCTGGGCCATCGTTCCGCAGTGGCATCGACGCCGGAAAGCATAGGTCACGAAGCTCGCAACCGCCGAGGCAACGACAACGTCACACAAGCCGATCAGAGCGCGCAGGAGCCACCGAAGTGGAAGAAAATCGACTTGGACAAATGGCACATCAAGTTCGACGGCACTGGAAAGGGTATGACGGTGGAGAGGTTCCTCTTGAGGATCGAAAAGATGCGACCGCAGCACGACCTCTCCCATTATCAGCTCTTCACTGACTTCCGTTGTCTCGTAACGGGCTCCGCATTGAAGTCGTACTGGCAGGTCCTCGAAGACCATGCCGATGATCCAAATTTCGGATATATAGAACTAAAGGCGGAGTTGTTAGCCCATTTCAAGACTGCGGAGTCCAATTACGATATAATCCGAGAGATTATGGAAAGAAAGCAGATGCCAGCGGAGAGCTTCGATGAGTTTTATGGAGAGGTCCACAATCTTACGTGTAGGCTGCGGAAGAAAATTCCAGAGAAAGAATTAGTTGGGATCCTGAAGGGAAACTTTAAGCCTTACCTGGCGAACCTTACTTTTGCCTCCCAGATGAATACACTCGCCGAGTTGAAAGCCGAATATAAGCGCGCCGAGAGAGTAATAAAGGAAAACCGTAGTCGATCCAAGAATATCAGCGAACTTTTGTACTGTGAGGAACGTTCATTAGATGAAAGCGTAGATCGTAGACCTATAGAAGCTATTAGCAATCCACTAAAGACTAGGTCATATGGCCAGGGCAGCAACAATAATGCTAGGGCAAGCGGTCCCCAATATAACAAACCAGAAACTCAGCCTACGAAAAGCCCCCAGTCCACCATTAGTTCGTTTAGTCCGTTCCCATTTCATTTGATGTTGTGTTTTCCATGTGGGATGCCTGTGGATTATTATGTGAGGAATCCGAGTGATGCGGCGAAGCAAGCTGGGTGCAAGTCGTCTTTTCACAACATGGTGTGCTTTGCATGTGGTGGAGACACGTCGTTTTGTGTGTACAAACCTGAAAAGGGAAACAGGGAAAGGGGAACTCCATCCATGGGAAGGAGAACCCGGAAACCAGCCAACAACAATTAAATTGCTAAAAAGGGATATAATTGGCACTGAAAAGAAAGAAAATTTAGTTAAGGGGGAGCCGGAGAAGAGCCTACACCAACGCAAAGTTGAGTATGAAGCAGCTCGGAGGAGAATTTTTTGCGAATCAGTTGAAAACAAGAGGAAAAATAGGAATTTCAAAAAGATTGAAAAACTGAGAGAGAAGAAAAAGACGTATAATAGAATTTGGAATAAAATCGTTTCAACGATTGTAGCCTTAAAGGGTGATAATAGGGTTTTTGCTCAGACAAAGATCGGAGGCGTAGAAGTGTTAGCTTTATTAGATTCAGGAGCGGGAGCAAGTTGTATAGGGAAAGATGCAGGAAAATTACTAGAAGGCAAGGAAGACCGCGTTCTTCCAATAACGAACCAGAACATACGAACAGCGAACGGTGGTGAAACTTCAGTAACCGGTGTAATCACGCTCTCAGTGATGTGGGATGGTATGACGAGGGACTTAGAATTCCTCATAGTGCCCGGTTTACAACAACAAGTATATTTGGGGATAGACTTCTGGAAGGCCTTCGACATAACTGTCGTTAGTAGGGGAGCACGTATATGTCCAGATCAGGCTGCTGTCGCCGAGCTCGCACCCGCCGAAGGAGACCTGTCCTTTGTGGCCGTCCAACAGACGTTGACAACCGAAGAAAGTGCCGCTCTAGAAAAGGGCAAACACAGTTTCCGTCATTTTGCCGTTTTAGGATTAGGGAAGACAGATATGGAGGAGCATATAATTGAGGTAGAAAACGAAAATCTTCCAATAAAGCAGCGCCACTATCCGATTTCGCCTGCAATACAGAAATTGATATATCAAGAGCTTGATA
>NW_016160832.1:0-146 GCF_001687245.7 Rhagoletis zephyria | reverse complement strand
TATAAAAGATGCATACCCGTTGCCACACGTAGATGGAATCCTTAGCCGCCTTCAGAATACTCGCTACATATCGGCTATAGATTTGAAGGACGCCTTTTGGCAGATTCCTCTTGAAAAAAAAATCTAGAGAGAAGACGGCGTTCACA
>NW_016160831.1:0-58774 GCF_001687245.7 Rhagoletis zephyria | reverse complement strand
TTTTTTTTTGTTGTTGCTATTAAATGCTCAGCGATTTAATAGCGCTATTAAATAAGCGTGTCAGTGGTGAGAATGGTGTAGTTGGAGTGAATAAGTTTATCTAAGTGTGAATTAGGACTGGGAGTTCTATCCGGTTTTTTTTGAATATCAGCATACCCAGAGTATTCAAATATTCGATATCTGATTAAAACAACAAAATATATGTGTGAATTAGGGCAGCGAGTTCTAATCAAATATTTTAAAAATCGGTATATTTCGGGCATTCGAGTACTCGAATACCTGATTAACAATATGAACGTATATTAACCGGATATCCGGATAAACGGATTTTTGAATCCAAAAATAATAATAAAATAAATTTTGTATTAGTATTTTGTTTTAATAATCTTGGGAAAATTTTGACAAATCCGTTCAAACACATTTTAGAATATCCAGATATACGAATAACCAAATGATATCCGAATAGGAAAAAGAACGGATATCTGAATAAACGGATAATCCCAGCCCTAGTGTTAATCTTATTCGCTCTCTAGAATAATCGTTTAGCACCATATTGCTGCTGAATGGAAAAGTGTTTCATTAGATGCAGGGCAGGGAAGCCAACTCGCAGGGAATTCTTCGATTTGCGGGGAGTTTCAGTTTGCGTGGGGAATCGGGGAATTAACTGTTTTTTTGTGAAGAATTACATTGGTGTAAAAAAAAAATTTTTTTGCTTCACTAATTTCATTATGATTTAAAAAAATGAAAGTTGAAATGTCTGACCTCGTTTGTAGCTCGTTAAATTCTAGTATAATAAGTAGCTAAAAATTACCGTTAATTTTTTAGAATTTTCTTTTTGTATTTGCTCTCATGTAACGAATAAACACAATTTATTTTATATGGAAGAAAAAAAATTAGGTCCTTGAAACTTGCACTATTTTGCATTAGAATTGAGCGGCCTACAAAACTGCATACTCAAAAATTTTCTAGAAAATTTAAATAAAAAGCTCGACATTTCTACGAAAGAATTTTGATTTTTTTTTTATATATTGCACAAAGTTTTAAATTTGGCTTTAAATGGTTATTGTTAAAGAATGAACTATATTTTTATAAAAATAACTCAAACTAAATAACAAAATATAATAATTGTGAAAACTAGTGGAGGCAAATAAACATATGTGACCTGGTCTACAGAAAGGGGGCTTAGGTGTCAAAAAATCAATTTTCACTTTTTGGTTGATTCGGATGGAAGATGAGATGCTTTTTCACGTGGTGAAAAGCAGAAAATCCTAACTTGCTTAGAAGTGTACTAAAAATGTAGAGAAAGAAGAGTAAAAATACGACAAAATATAATTTATTGGTAATGAACAAAATACATTGAATTATAAGCTATAAAGACNCACATCGCATACTTTAGTAATGTCATAATCCAAAAAATACAAATTTTGAGTTGAGTATGCAGAAATTATCGCTACGTCTTCTTCTATTTCGTGTAAAAATATCATAGCTGTATCGATTAAGCCCTGTATGCAGCTCTCAAGAAAACGGTCAAGAAAAAATTGCCATTATTTCGCGTGTGTGTCCAAGGAATTTTGACATTTTTTGATACTTCACAGCCTGTTGCCTCACTCTTTCCTCAAGAAATAATGGAACGGGCATATATTTCTGTTGCAAAACTGGGTTGCCTTATGCTCTTTCTTCACAAAAAACTTTAGAAAACCGTAGTAGAAAGCGTAGTAAATTTCTTAAGAACTGCGTACTGCCTTAAGGAAATTTGACTCAAGAAAATTTCTTAGCCATTTCTTGTACGTCATTTTATATGGAGTTTTTGCTTTTCTTGAGAGCTGCATACAGGCCTTTACCAGAATTTGACTAGAATAAAATATGTATTCATTTTTAGTATCGGCGTATATGTAAATTCAAAACTTTAAAGCCGTCTTTCTCGAGTTTTGATTTTTTGAGTTATGACATTATTGTAGTAAATGAGCGGACATGTATATACCTGTAAGCTACCGGCCAAACCCGATCTTAGAATAAACTATTTTTGTAACTCTCATCATCAGTCCAACTGAAGCTACGCAGTCCACAAGATTTGGTTTCGGTTGGACATCGCATTAGGTAGAACAAGTTTAGCCTGGGCAAAACTAGTTTGACCTAAGATCGGATTTTACCGGAACATATACATACATGCATCGGCACATGTAACTTACCCAGTCTTTATTTGACCTGCCACCAAAAAAAAGGTAATGAAAACGATTTTCCAGCAAAATTGTGTAGAAAGAGGATTTTGCTTTTGTAACAAAATGTTATTGCAGATAGTGGATTTTTCAAAATGAGAATATAATACCATAAAAGCAAAATTTTAAGTTTGGCATTATTGTCATGGCTGAAGGATAAATAAGAGCTCAAGTTACCATCAAAAACTCATTTTCATCAAAATTGTAGATAGAGGGTATTGAATATAAGCCCTAGATATGTATATTTTTCATTCTCTATTTGTTAACAAACTTAGTAAAAGTTTGGTTTGGTTTATGAATACATGGATGAATTGTACATCTTTAAAAATAAAATAAACAGAAATACCAGCAATATATCAAAATACAGAATTTTTTAAATAAGCAGATATCTATGGGTCGGGAATTTTACGCAATTTCGGACAAGACCGGGGAATTTCATTGTCAAAATCGGGGAATTCGCAAAAATGAGTTGGCTACTATGATGCGGGGTAAACATACATACATAGGTATTAGGAGGGTTAATCCCGTGAAAAAATTTCGGGATTCTTGGCAAGTAATCCCGGGAATTTCGGCATTTATAATTTGCACTGATGGCAATAATAGAAATTCCTTTTCTTGACAAGTATTGGCTATATCTTTTTCTTTTTTTTTTTATTTCATAATTAATATTTTGTTTGTAAATGTCTAGCTCATTATACATATAACACCCTGCGATAGTAAATATTACACACAAAAATCAATTAGCCCTATCGCCAATTCCATGTGAATAAATCGTTCCCATAATTTAACATTTAACAAAACAAAAACAAATTAAAAACTTTAAACTTAAAACAAAAAAGTAGGTTTCAAACCCATTTATTTAATATTTATTATATGATTGTGATAAAGACATCCCGAAGATCCCGGGATCGGAAAAAGTGAAAAATTAACATCCCTAGTATGCATACATACATTTACATATGTACATAGGTATGTATATCGTCATTTAAAGTGCAAAACCGCGTATCAACAAAATGCAAAACCGCGTATGTGAATTATGTAAATTATTTTCTAGAGAGCAAAAACGCTCATATTTCAAAATGGTTCTCTTTTTTATACAGCAATCGCATTTCTGGCTAGTATATTTCAGGACGAATGGATAAGGATTGAGCCAAGAGCTTGTGTAAGCAAAGCCAATTTTTGGCAGCCAAAGTCAGTTGCGCGGTTTTGCAGAATGACGATACGCGGTTTTGTACTTTAAACGACGATATGTATGTCATCGAATTAGTCAAAATGTAGGTTTGTATGTACATATATGTATATCAGTACACTGCAAGTAAAATATTTCATACCTGCAACAGTTGATAAGCCGCGAACAATGATTCGCACCTACGCACCACACAGCAGAGAAACGAATTGAAAGCGCCCACATATGTATGTACGTATTCTAGTACACTTGCGGTCAGTGCAATAGTATGTATGTATGAATGCTTTGAGTATGAAACTTAACAAAATGACTACAGTCACAAACCCGATATTTAGTATCTTCGGATACGCACCATTTGGCCCCGGCGAGTTAAAGTCGCCAAAGGATGTGAGACAAAATCGACTTTTTGGAATCGAATTCAGTCGTCTTAAGTCGACTAGAATCGACTCTCACTCTATGACTTACTTATTACATAATTTGTAAGTTTTAACATCCTAAAAGAGTAGTGTAAACCAAATATTATTATTTTATTTCTTAGTATGTGTTATAGAGCCTTATTGCAACACCTCCACTTCCATTATGTATTACTCAAAACACATAACCGTATATAAAAGAATTCGCTTACAAATCTTGATTCAAATATGCATATTTGTAAAAAAAAGTAATTTGATAGCTTTTTGGTTGCCAATCTACTTCGGCCTTCCAAAGATATTGCCACGACTTTAGAAAAAATACATTCGGCGGGTACCGATGTACCAATCAAGTGCGAATTTATGTGGTAAATCTTACGTTTTTGTAAAACTTTGAAGCGAGGTGTAGTACGAATTTTGATATGAAGAGAATGTTGTGAGTGGCAGCAATGTTGAGATATTACAATTCAACTAATTTGACAATTAGTCGATTAATCAGAACAGCAAATTCTAATCGATTAAATCGCTCTCTGATAAAAATTACTTGATTAATGCTATTCGATTGATTAATCTTGCCATCCCTATCCATGGGTAGCTGTCGATAAAGCTTTTTTCTTTGATACTGAGGCTGTCCGGCTAATGTTTAAAGATCTCGGCGCGTATTTCATCAATACTTTCGAGGAACACTCTAGGCTGAACACAGTCGGCCTGCAGAACACCATTTTGAGCACCCAGCGCTTCTCCTAACGACTTCATATGACCAGCCTACAGTTATCGCTCCAGGAAAATCTGTTAAGTGGTAACAAAATGGACAATAAAATAAATGTCTTAGTGAGTCTCTCGCAGGGCTGCCATATTACCTAGCATGGGAGGATGAGTTCGGACCAATCAAGGTCCGAAGGTACCCTATTAAGCCGACTTAATTCAGGTCTATATTTGGCCACATCTGAGCCAGCATGTAGGCAATAGAACCTCTCATTGGTCATGCTCACGTGCACAGTTTTTTTAAGCTTGTGTGGACCTCTGCAGGGTAAAACTTCTCTCTGGCCATTACTTCTTCAGACTCTTATACTTATATATTTTTTATTTTTAGTTGGGGCTAATCAAGGTCCGAAGAGACCCTATGGAGACTACTTAATTCAAGTCTATTTTTTTAGAATACCTTAGCCACATCCAATGCACGCATGCCAAGCTTTTTTAAGCTCTAAATACTTTTCGTACATAGATGGCAGACAAAAAAACTTGCTCGCATGCACAGCTTTTTTAATCTTTCTATATGTTTGGGCATTACCTCTTCTGGCCCTTATATAATTTTTTTTTAATGTGAATATCATTAGCGGGCAGAAAAAGCTTTTACTCTGTGCGCATCCACATAAAATCTCCCCCAGGCTTTAAAAAGCTACTGTCACGGGATATGCTTTAGCCTGGGAAATTTTGAGCTTTATCTGATTATCTGAATTACAAGCACCTGAATGCCGGTAGGATCCTTTGAGATTTTCAGTGACCTAAACTAGCTTTGCAGCTGGTACCCCAGTTAATTGAGAATAGGAAAGTAATTTCTAGACTTGAAAAACTCAAAGAAAAAATTATGGGCATCAAAAAGATAATAACTAACAGTGCCTTCCAATTTACATAACTAATCAACTGTTTGCAACCGGTCCTCCGAATATCTCTAAGTTAAACGCATAAATTTCATAAGAATACAGGAAATCACTCTCCAGCTGAATTGGTGAACTTTGTTTGTCAAAGTTATTATTACACTCAAGCTAAAACTATTAGAATAACTACTGCTTTATAGCGATAATTTCTCATGCATAAGGGCATATCTATTTGCATGCCCATGTATGTACTTACTAATGAATATTATGTCTGTATATTTGTAGGCGCATAAATTAATATGAACACTCGAATTGGCCACAAATGGAAAAAGTTTCGTAATAGGAAACTTTAACAAAAAGCGCTCACGTCACTCGCTCTTCAAATTGCGGTACGATTCAGCGCACAGCCTGCGGCGTGCGGCGCGCAGCACTCAACTCACTCAATTGAACCCAACACTCCGTATGGATTGAGTTGGCACGCGCGGTTAGCCGCCATCGCCGCCGCCGCCGCCGCCAGTGATGACTCCGCTGCTGGACGGCGCTTCCGCTCGCTGTTGCCATGATTTTTGCGGTCGACTCGGCAGCGTTTGTGGGTGTTTTAATTGCATACATTTACAACACCAAAAATCATATGTGGCTACACGATTGTACATATGTATGTATGTATGTATAAAACCAGATCTGCTTCACGTATATATTAGCTGAGAGCGCGCGCGCGCGGTGTGATGCGACTGCTAGCTTTTGAAATCAGCTTAAATTTAAAATGTTGTTGCTGCTGCGCGCATATATGTACTACATAAGTCAATAAAATAGTGAGCCCACACAACCGCTTTGTGGTCGACACTGTGATGGCTCTGTGTGGCCGTCGTTCTGCACTGGCGCAGTCACCGCTGGACGGATTAATTGGCCAGAAGCGGTCGCTTTAACATGGAGCGGTCGCAAAAGCACGTTGCGCCAACGGCTATCAGAACTAAAAACAAATTTTCATATATATGAATATGTGCATACCTAGTAGGTACAACGTATGTACATTACGGTGGTCCAAAACAAGTAAAGTTGGGATTTTAATGCTCGCTTCTTAGATTTTATAGTCCTTTTATTGACAATATTCAATATTACTAAATTTAAAATGAAAAATTTAAAACAATTGATACCTATCGAGCACCCCACGTTTTGTTTCCGGTAAAATTAATTTGATTGTCTATCACTTTAATCATATTTTAGATTTGTTTTAAAAATTTAATTAAACAAGTTAGGGAACTTCCTATTCCTCTTCAACGAAATCTGCATTTCTATAAATTATTGTTTACTTTTTAGTTCACATTGTAATAGAAGTGAGTTTTCCGTTTTTTTCACTTATTTTTTATTTTTTTTATCTCAAAATAAAAAATAGGGTTATATTTTTTCGGTATAGAACAATCAGAGCATGAAAATTCCAACTTTACTTTTTCGCATGCATTTTTGGACCACCCTAAGGTGCATACATAGATATGGATTTTTCGTATTTGTTCATTTTCTTTAGCTTTTATAGCTTGCGTTTTGTTTAAAAGCTGATATTTTCTATTTTTAAGTAATTGTAAACATTCACACTAGTTTACTTGCTTTTCGTTTTTTTTTTCTTACTAAATTTTTTGCAACACCAAGCAACTCGATACCAACAGGTGTGAATGAAATAATCTTTTTATTTTTGTTTGAATTGAATTGAATAAATGAATGAACGAATGAATGAGTGAGTGCGTGCGTGAGTGAGTGGGAGCCGTTGTAAATATCTTTGTTTGTGTAGGTGTATTGTGCCCTGCAGGGAAAGCTTGCTGTGGGCTGTGAATTAGAATGCTACCAGTTTGCAGTTTGCTACCAGAATTTTATTTTTAACTTGGCGACGTTCTACGATATGACAGAGCAAAGCTCTGGCGCGCCATTCGAGAGATGCAAGTTCAAATTTCGGACAGGGGGTTTTTTTATTTATTTTTTATTTAAGTTTTTTCATGTAATTTCAAGTTAAAAAGTTGGGCTGTAGATGTGAAATAAAGTTTGACTTTCTCTAAAAGAGTTGCCACCTTAAAAAAAATTAAATTAAAAATTATTTAAAAAGTTAAACTGAAAAGCTTTGTTTCTTAAACTAACTGAAGGAGGGTTGCCATCTGTTTTAAAAATCAAATTCAATTTGAATTAAGGAAATAAGGTTATAGAAATATGTATCACCATATGGGCGCCAGGTGAAAGAAGTTTGAGAAGGTAGTAATTTGTAAATATTTTGAAGGGGGTTGCCACCTGTTTGGGAAGTTGAATCTGGTTGACTTATACACAAGTTATTTGAAATATAAAAATACGCTTGTCAAGTGAAAGAGCGTTAAGAAATATTTTGTTTGAACATTTAAAATATTTGAAGAGGGTTGCCACGTATTTAAAAAGTGAATTTATTTAACAAGTTGGATGAATTATTAAAAGTGGTGTATTGTCATTATTTCTAAAAATATTTATGAGGGTGGCCAGGTTTTTAAAAAATCAAATTCAACTAAATTAGGTAATTGGAAATGTAACACAATTTTGGTGTCTGGTGAAAAGAGGTTTTAGTTTGAAAGTATTTTAAGAAAATTCGAATTTAATTAACTTATACACAAAGTATATGAAATATTAAAATATGGGTGTCAGAGGAAGGAGTGTTAAGAAATCTTTCATTTGAACACTAGGAATATTTTTTAGGTGTTTGAAGAGGGTCGCATCTATTTGAAAAATTAAATTAATTATTAAAAAAACACGGGTATCAATCGATATGGTTTTTATACGGATTTATATCTGAACTATATTTATAGGGGTTGCCACATGTTTAAAACCTCAAATTCAACTTAATTCACCAGTTAATTAAAACATGTATCAGTCGAAAGAAACTTATGAAAGCTTAAGTTTGAAAATGACCTTTATTAGGTATACGGGTAGGATGTTATTGTAAACGTCATTAAATTTGAACCATTCTTTCGGATTTCAAAAATAAGTCGGAAAATTAAAGACATTCTCAAGGCCAATGTGCGATAAGCATTTATTTTTTGAAGTTAGAGACCCAGAAAATCGTAGTATTAAGGGTTCTCAGACTCAATTTTTGGCGTTTTGAAGCCATCCGGGTTCACTAGTATTAACTTATTCACATTGATTTAATTTGAAATATATTAACCACCGTCAAGCGGTCTCGAACCTGCTATCTCATAACCAGAACCCGTAGTCTTCACGGGACGCTACAGCCGACATTTGTAAGAAAAGCAATTAATTGCGTTCTATTCAAAAAGCAGATGTCGCTACTCATATAAAAAGTTCAAAATTATCGAACTGGTATGCCATCGCCTTAGCTCATACTAGTTATTGAACTGGTATTTTTACTGACTGGTTTGGTTTTTCTACGCAGGGTATGTATGCATGGGTGTGTCCACATGTGTGTGTATGTTTCCACGTGCAGTACTTTGAATGAGTGAATCGCCAGCTTGTTGGTTATTTAACTGAACTGATTTGTTGCTTACTGATTTCGTTACCATCCAATGCCAAGTACATCTGGGAGGCAACACTCGTGCTGCTCGAATCAAGCCCTCAAGTGTGCTTCAGTGGCGTGTTACACTACTTCAACTTCAAATGCTGCAAATACACCACTCGAAGCGATGTTGCATACCGCAACAATTCACACATGAACTTTTATTTTTTTACACTTACATATTTACATTTGCATGTATTTGAAAAATACATAGTACCACCTGCTCATGCAGTTTGGCCAACTCACCTATTGATTGGTTCATTGGTAAAATGTTTTAATACTCAAATATGTTCATCTATATTTATGTATGTACATATGTATGTATATCAAAGGGCGTGTTAATAAGTTGGTAAATTGGGGGCATCGAACACAAATATTTTTGGCAATGAACTGAACTGAAATGTCTTTCGGTCTAGAAAATTGCACACTGATACTGGAATATATACGATTGGAGTGCAATGGCATATAGTCGTTCTTCTGGGTTACGGTTACTCCATTCCGACTCTTGCACTAAAGTCTGCAGGGTCTGTTCGCCATAGTGTATATCCGGACATAAAACCATTCATCCCAGCAATGGTTTTGCGCTGGGCATGTCCAGTGAGGATAGCAGAAAAGCCTCGGAAGCTAAATCAGTATTACTTTGCATTGTTACCGGCGATGAAAACGGTTTCATAATGACAATCCAAAGCGCCAGAAGGCTTATGTTATGCACGGCGAACCCGCAGCATAGACGGCAAAGCCAAATACCCATGGCAAAAATTGGTAGGACCCGAAGGGAATCCTGCATTAAGATCTTCTGAAAAGTGGTCAGTCGATCGACGGAGCTCTTTGCTGATAACAACTGATGAGATTGAAGCGAGCTATTACAGAAATGGTCAACTAGACATGAGTCAGGGATCTTACGCCATGACAATGCCGGGCCGCATGACGCGCAAATCGTTAAAACTTAACTCGATGATACCGGATGGGAATATCTAGCCCATCCTTCGTATGGCCTATACTTTGCACCATCAGACTGCCAATTGTTCCGCGGATGCAGAGCGCCCTTGCGAGAGTACGCTTCATTTCAGTTGTAGGGTATCAAAAATTGGCTTGATATTGTCTTGGTCTCCAAAGATGAGCAGTTTTGTTTGCGCAGAATACATGCATTGCCAAAAAAAAAAGCAGAAAAAGGCATAGCCAGCGATGGGCAATGCTATCAGTAAAATATATGTACATATAAAATTATCTACATAAACATAGTATATGTATTAATCGCTAATCATACATTTTGTCACCGTTCGTTTGGCGAACCATTGATTTACTGAAATTTGTCGATTTATCGAGTCGAAGTTTTCGCAATTTTTTAAAACCATATATCAAGTTATCGAAATTTCAATATGGTATAAGTTTATCGAGTTATCACTGCTTATCGAATTTTATCGTGTTACCAGAGTGTAACGAGTTATCGAAATTTGTCGAAAGCTTTCAAAAAATATAAAGCTATCAAAATTAACCGAGTTATCGAAATTTATAGAGGTATCTAAAGTTCATCGGGTTATCGATTTATATCGAAAACAATTTGAGTTATCGAAATTTAGCGAGCACTGGACAAGGCACAGGCTATAAGAAATTTATCGAAATTAGTCGAATTAACGAGTTTTGTTGAGTTATCGGATTTTTTTTTTGAAATTCATCAAATTATCGAAAATTATTGACCAACTTGAATGTATCAGACCAAGTCCAGTCATGCCAAAGTCCCCCAAAGACCTTGAAATATATAACAAAGCAGGAGATTTTCCGGTAAGTAATTTTAGTAAGTTACAAAACCTTCCAAGGATCATAAAAAAAAACTAGAAAAACAGTCGAATTTCGATAGTAACTGAAACTTTTAGTATGATACTAAATTTGACAAAATAAAGTAACAAAATCTTGAAAAAAAAATCCTTTAAAACTTACTTGCATACCAAACAAAAGGACCCTGGCTATATCACTGCTATAATCATTTATCCAAATGCTTTTTTCAAGCATTTTTTCCTTAAATCTTTACCACTTACATAGATGAATCGCTTTCGAATTTTCACCAACATTCAATAATCCCCCCTAAGCCTTCACACCACTGGCCATTTAAATTCAAATATGTGCACACATTTTACACTTAAATACACCAAATACTCGAAGCATATGCAAACGCCGAGTTAAATATTCAATTGGACGAAAGTGCAAACAAACCAATCACTTCCTGTTGCCTACCACCTGCCGCCTGCCTACCCACCGCCAAACGCCAGCCGTCGACCGTCGACCGCCAGCTGTGGGCTACCAAGCCTGCTGGCGTTCAATGTGTGTGTAATCGCATGTAGCTGTGGTTCATATTGCGGCTTTGGCCCACACGAGACTATTGAGTTTGAAATTTTCAAATTTTCCCACAGCTATTTTTTATTTTTTTTCTTTAATATACCACATTTTGCTGTAGCGAGATTGAAGCAGTCCATTCAAAGTGTGGAAAATAAGAGGTGAAGCAAAAAAAAAACAATAGCCACTGCAAGCAACGAAGGATAAAAGGCTAATACGCTTGTATGTGGGTGTGTGTGTGTGTGTGGGAGTGCTGCTGGCGGTTTGTTTGTTTTTTGCCAAGGAGCTATGAGTAGAGCTACTGGGCGATTGTCTTGAACAGCGCGCAAACGAGTAAATAGTTCAGAAAGCTGATGTGTGTTTGTTGCTCGTGGCAGACGGAGTAGCTTCATTATAACTTTTGCGCTTTTCGCTTTTTCGCATTTACNGCTAAGCGGTGGGTGTGTTTTAGCGAATTTCCTGTTTCACTTATGGTCTACATAGAGTTTTCGCAAAAGGGGGTGTGCATAGTTCGTATGTATGTATGTACATACATATATGTATATGTATGGGTGTGTTATACTTAAGTATATTTAGATATGCACCAAAACGCAACTTAATTTCGTGCATTGCGCAAATTTTGCATAAATTGCGCTTCAAATTTGCAAACAAACGCAAGGAATATCAACTTTAAAGAGGAAATACATACGACTTGTACATTACACATAAAATCATTAGGCAGCCTCCCTAAAAAAAAATCCAATTACACCAAACAATTCATAATACAGTTTGATCATCTTGGCTAACCAAAATATTTTGCCTCACTTCAGCATCACTCACGGCCTACATAGTATCACCGCCGGGCAGGCAGGGAGCGGGTGGAAGTGTCACTACTGTCCAGCTATGATGGTACACTCTTGGACAGATGGGTCCCAAGGCTCCTCAGCAAACGCTGGAAGAAAATTAGTGCATACGCAATTGCAAAGGCCTTCTGACCCAGAGTAGTTCGTAGGGTGTTCACGGGAGCGGAACTGATTATGCACTGGTAGGCCACTGGTCGCTCGTAGGTCACCAGGTCACATAGGTGTTCAGCGTAACGAGGAAGCAGATCGTTTAGCCAGAACAGCGGCCGCCTTGACTCCTATAGGACCGGAGCCGTTTATTGCGATCCGACCTAGCAAAATCAAGGGAGAGATGAGGAAGGAGAGGAAGAGACTCAGAGAATAACCCTGGCATAATACCTTAGGCATACGTCAGGCTAAATGTCTACTCGGAGGCTACAACATAACAAGGTACAGGGCAATCATAAATCTCCCCAAATATACTGACTAAATGGTCACCAATGGTACAAGCTATGGATCCGGTCGAATGACCTATTTCGTTTCTGTGAGTGGATCAAGGCTCCTTTACACTTGATTCGCGAATGCGAGGCGGTTGCAAGCAGAGGGGAAGAGAGCAGATGTCAAGGGGCACCATGTTATCTGAGCATCTTCACATTTGAGATTATTTTAGGCTGAAAAATTCAGATCATTATTCTAACTTATTTGCTTACAAAAATATTTTGCAGGCGCCTGGTTATTGCAGTTGTGACTTTATGGGTGGGATTGCCATCCACCAATATTAAAAGCACATTGGATATGAAAGGCTGAGCTGAAACTCAGATTGTTGTTTCTTCGCTCTGGCTTTACTTAAGTATTGGGCGGTCAATATCTTCGTCAGTGACGCCACCTTGGGTACATATGTGAAATTCCTCACAGTCTCAAGACCTTAGTTGGAGACTAACACGTCACCACTAGACTTCGCTTGCATACTTAAAACCTTGGCCTTTTCAAATTTGATTCTCAGGCCTGCCAGTCTAGCTGCTCTGTGTAGCCTGTTGCCCATTTAGAGAGATTAGAAAGACGATATGTTGTGAGCCGAGTCAATATACTAAAGTGAATTGGATATGGACCATCAAAGTCCGCAGGCGAGGAGTGGCCTCTTGGCAGCATCAAACACATATCCAATTACCATAAAAATCGAGTGAACCCAGCTGTGTACTTCGAAGATGTCAACCGCTTTTTCCATTTTCGGACATTTCTCTACGGCGCAGGGCTGCACAAAGGCACCTTCTATGAACACTATCGAAAGCTTTTTCGAAATCGATAAACATCAAATGCAGATCAGCTCTGAATCCGGTGCACTGCTCGTTGATGATTCTCTCCGTGTTCATATGGTCTCTTCAGGAGAATCCCCTTAACAAAATCGCAGAAGAGTTGTCAATTGTCGAATTTGGATATTTCTGTAAGCGCTCCGAGAATGCCTTTGCAATTATGTTTGCCATGCCAGTCAAAATGCTTATTCCTTTTTCATGAATTTTGATAATAAATAATTCCATCCGGCCACTCATCTGGGAAGCACTCACAATCCCACGCAGTGCTAATGAGTGGATGCAACAATTCAGCGGCGAAGTTTGCACAAACTTTGAAAAACTTGGCTGATATTCCACACCAGCCGGCTGATTTGTTGTTAGAGAGCGATATCACAAGTCAGTTCGGAGACAGTGGGTGCATCCGGTTTTATACGCATTTGTAGTAAGCTAGGGCCTTATCTCTTAGCTGCTTGGCCACTTCGCCAATCAGGCAAATCAGGTTTCAAAAGAAGGCTTTATTAAGGTATGTACATGAGAATATTCAAAGTGTGAGGTCCTGGATTTCAGTGCAGGTCGCTTCATGGTGACGTCTGATGCAGCCTCAGTAACGACTATCGTAGAAGAGGCTTTCCTTTTCCACTGCTACCACGTTGAACACTTTTAGTGCTGAAGCCTCTATTATTAAATTCAAGCATTATATATCTATATCGTTCCATCTTCTGCGATATTCGCCATCCTCAACGAGCAATGGGCTTGAAAATTTTCGCATCTTTCTTCCATAAAGAATTAATGAAATCACACGAGAGAGAGTCGTACCGTTTGCAACCTACTTGCTACATAACAGCTCTAACAGCTCCTTCTCATTCTGCTCCTCCGCCCGATCTAACTTTTTCGCCTGATAATTCTCCAATCGGGCATAATATTACTTGGTGAAAAAGAAATTAACTTCTCTTTTTTTTGGAGAGTGAGGCAATCTAGTAAACATACATACTATGTATGTACATATGTACCCATATATATTGATATCTATGTATGTATGCATATAGCAGTATGCAAACAATTGCAAGGATACGCCACCACCACAAATACACACTTCAGACAGGCAACAATAACAATTCAAGCATTTAGGTTGATCCAAAGCAAAGCAACGCCGTCTCAGGCAGCGCCGAAGTCGAAGCGGCCGCCTGCTTCTCATCGTTATTCACTAGCAAAGTCAGCCAAGGCTTCTTCTTCCACTCTTTTTTGTCTTCACAAGTGTGTAGCGATTGCATCGCTGCCTGCCACCCATATCCTTCCTGACTTCCTTCCGCTCTTCCTGTCGCTTGACAGCCTGCCTGGTGGTAGCCTTGATTCAAATTCAATTTGCTTAGCGCTTACGAGACGGCAGCAGCAACAATAACAGCAAAAGCAACAACAACTCGACAAAAGCGAGCCTGAAAAATGTGGCGAGAGCATTGTGTGCTGGGTATATTTGACAAGTGGTCGCGTTGAAGGATACGTATGATATATGTATGTGTGTGTGTGATCGTGCGTGCGTGCTGCCATTCAATGCGCCCAATTGAATATCAAAATCTATGTGTTAGTTTGTTGTTTCTACATACATACGTATGTACATATTCATGTACATATACACAAATGATATAAATGAATGGTTGTTGCTACTGCGGCATTGGTATCTGGCAGCTGGCTTAGGGGAAGCACAAACTGGGTATTAGAATGCATTAAATCACCTGCAATTCAAATGCTATACATATACAAGTAAACACACATACATACATACATAACAATGATTGTGCTGCTGCTGCTCTTGCTCCTGCAAAGACCTTGACTACCCCCCCGCCCCCCCGCCGTGCGTGCCGATTAAAGGCGAGAGCGCAAATTTGCACAAAAGCACTCCTGAAAATAATAGGCAATCTAAGTATAATGGGTCATAGCGCATTCAATCCCCAATTCGGAAAGCTTTAATGCAGCAGCCATGGTGTAGCACTACTTTGTCGTTACTCGAATGCTGAATGCTGAATGCTATATATATGTATATATGTATGTGTGATGAATCACAATGTTGAATGCCTCACTGGCTAGCTATTAAATAAATCACATTAAACACACTGCTACTAACACAAACAAAAGCAACGTGATGCTTCATATCATTCATTCATTCATTCAATCAACTAAATACATATGTATGTATTGTTGTGCGCAATGTTTAGCAACTGCACCCACTCAATTGAGCACGTTTCCACTCAACTCAATGCATTACAACTCAGTGGATGGCAATTCAGTAGAATAGTACCTACTGCTGCTGCAGTTGAAAATGGAGGTGGGAATTTGGAGAAATAGATTAGATTTCGCTTGAACTTTTGAGATGATACATATTTGAATGGGGATGTATGTAAACGCGTATTAATGTATGTATGTATGAGCATTTGTTGCTCAATAGTCTGTCATAGTATTTATATGAGAGCTAGGAACTGTAGAGCTCTATAGCACATCAGCAATTCTATTTCAGAGTAACTGAGATGCATTAAAGAAAATTTCGAATTATCGTATATTGAAGATTTTGAAAGGACATAGATCTAACGTGCACTTAAAACAATTTATTATAGAAAAAATAATCTTCGCTCGTTCTCCTTTTTGAAGTTATGACAGTCATCCATCACAGTGCAGTCTTTCTAAGCTCAGATGTTGACATTCGTCCTTACCTTCGTTGTCTTTAATAGGGTATAGTATCGGAGAGGTTTTTTCAAGGGAGCATCATTATTCTTACAAGTGAGCTTTGACATATGTACTAATCAGTCCATGAATTTTTACTTTTTTGGCTACGAGTATGTTGATGCTTCTAATTCTATTCTACTAATATTTTAAACGCGAAAGTTTCTGAGTCAGTGAGTATAATACAGCTGAACGGATTTTAATGAAATTTATGTATTCCGAAGGTANCTACCGTATTTTGAAGATTTTGAAAGGCCATAGATCTAACGTGCACTTAAAACAATTAATTATACACAAAATAATCTTCGTTCCCTCTCTTTTTTTGAAGTTATGACAGTCATCCATCCCAGTGCAGTCTTTCTAAGCTCAGATGTTGACATTCGTCCTTACCTTCGTTGTCTTTCAAATAGTATCTATAGTATCGGAGAGGTTTTTCAAGGGAGCATCATTATTCTTACAAGTGAGCTTTGACATGTACTAATCAGTCCATGAATCTTTACTTTTTTGGCTACGAGTATGTTGATGCTTCTAATTCTATTCCACTAATATTTTAAACGCGAAAGTTTCTGAGTCAGTGGGTATAATACAGCTGAACGGATTTTAATGAAATTTATGTATTCCGAAGGTATTTCTAAAAAGAGTTGCCAGCTATAAAAAATTAAAAATCGATTAGTTAATAAAGTAAAGAAAATATCACAACAAGAAGGTTCATACGAGAGAAATTGGCATCTATGTACATATTTCGAATTTGGCGCCGGTTGCCACTAGCTTAGGAAAATACCTTAAATTGAAAAGTTTAGTGAAATCCTATTAATATTATAAACACAAATTTTTATGAGATAGCTAATGGAGATAGCTTATGACCTGGATTAATACATAGCATAATTTTTTGTTGAGAGAGTTGCCACCTGCTTAAAAAGTAAAAGTAAAAATTCTATTTCCAATTATATGTTCAACAAAAGTTCACAATATGGATGTCAAACAACAAAGATTTAAAAAACCTTTATTAAAAAAAAAAATATTTTGAAGTGGATTGCCACCTACTTAAAAATCAAGTAACACTTATTTACTGCAATTAGGGTTGATAGAAGTATATATGTAGTCATATGTGGGTGGTGCCATACCCATTTTCCAAAAAAAAAAAAACCTATAATCTTTTTGTTAAGAGATTGTTGTAAGTTTTGAGTAAAATTCGCGTATTTAATTATTTGAGAACAAGGGTTTTCGTATTTCTGAAATTGGGGCTTATTTCGGTCCGATGTATAAGTGAAGTATTTAAATTTACCTTGATCGTAATTTTTGCCTGTTTTATTTTTAATTTTGCCTTTATCCTTTTTTTTTTACATTTTCTTTCATTCTTGTATTAGTCTTAATCTATGTCTTNTTTGAGAGAGTTGCCACCTGCTTAAAAATAAAAGTAAAAATTCTATTTCCAATTATATGTTCAACAAAAGTTCACAATATGGATGTCAAACGACAAAGATTTAAAAAACCTTTATTAAAAAAAAAATATTTTGAAGTGGATTGCCACCTACTTAAAAATCAAGTAACACTTATTTACTGCAATTAGGGTTGATAGAAGTATATATGTAGTCATACGTGGGTGGTGCCATGCCTATTTTCCAAAAAAAAAACCTATAATCTTTTTGCTAAGAGATTGTTGTAAGTTTTGAGTAAAATTCGCGTATTTAATTATTTAAGAACAAGGGTTTTCGTATTTCTGAAATTGGGGCTTATTTCGGTCCGATGTATAAGTGAAGTATTTAAATTTACCTTGATCGTAATTTTTGTCTGTTTTATTTTTAATTTTGCTTTTATCCTTTTCTTTTTACTTTTTCTTTCATTCTTGTATTAGTCTTAATCTATGTCTTATTCTTAAACCGCTTATTAGCATGTTTTTTTTTTTTAATTAAGAAGCACTTGTTTCCATCCAAACCATTTCCATTGCATTTGCCAATTCACTTCCAACAGCCGGTAAAAAATTTTAACTTCAAAAAATGGTGACCACAGATCTATTGTGCGTATCAAATTCTAAGCTCATTTCCTAATTATTAATAGGAATAAATTATGTACGCAACAGTAACACATCTATCTAACCACATCAAAATTACAAAAATAATTATATTCGCAATCATCAAGTTTTTAAGACGGCATTGACAAATCGGCGTAATGCAGTCATTACGAAGTCATTACATTTTATGTATATATTGCAAAATAATTTCGAATTTCTCTTCAAATCTTATAACTTTGCATTAATAACTGATTTGCATTTTATGCAACTGTAATAATCCTATTGAGTGGAGTACTTAGTTACGAACATTAATCGCTTGAAATGTATTTATTAATAGTATCTATACATACTTATGTAGTTACATACATACATATGTATGCATTATCATTTAAGAATACATTTATGTATGACAGCATTCGTATTCATACTTTGTTGGACGGACATTGTTTTTGACAAATTTCAAATTAAAATTGATATGGCTTGGATGNCTGTGCGCTCCACTTATCACAACACCTCGTTCAGTCTTACGATACCCAGGATATTTATAAAGAACTTTTGAAGGGCGTGTATGTGCTTATCCTCTGACCAAATTGAGCCGCAACTTTTTTCTCATCCTCTCGCCACTGCCTCACACTCAAGTGTGTGGTGCAGTGGTGTCTCCTTAGCCGAGTCGCAAAAGCGACAGAGGCCATTTGATCAGACTCCTAGCTTGTGTTGAGGTGGCCCCCTCCTAATCTTCGGTATCCAGTGAGGATGCCCTTTAGGATGACCTTTACGATCCTCAGTTAGTCCTCAGGCAGGTTAATGAAGAGTTGATATCCCTTTCCGTTGCGTACTTTCGAATCTTTCTAATAGTTACATACTAATAACTACAAATGTTAGCGCAGGAGTGCCCTACAAATCTCATTTTTAATTTTCTCTTAATAAAATTATGAGCAGAAATATGGTAGCCTCAACAAATTCTAAGCTCATTTCATAATTATTAATAGGAAATTTAATTTAATTTATGTACGCAACAGTAACATATCTATCTAACCACATCAAAATTACAAAAATAATTATATTCGCAATCATCAAGTTTTTAGGACGGCATTGACAAATCGGCGTAATGCAGTCATTACGAAGTCATTACATTGTATGTATTAATTGCAAAATAATTTCGAATTTCTCTTCAAATCTTATAACTTTATATTAATAACTGATTTGCATTTTATGTAACTGTAATAATCCTATTGAGTGGAGTACTTAGTTACGAACATTAATCGCTTGAAATGTATTTATTAATAGTATACATACTTATGTAGCTACATACATACATATGTATGCATTATCATTTAAGAATACATTTATGTATGACAGCATTCGTATTCATACTTTGTTGGACGGACATTGTTTTTGACAAATTTCAAATTAAAATTGATATGGCTTGGATGTAAACCAATTGCATATTACAAAATAGGTCAACTATGTATGTATGTTTCAATTTTTATGCTCTAATTTCGGTTGACTGAGCGGCTTTGGATGGCAGTAAGTAAACAATCAGTCAGCTTTAATATATACATACATATGTACATATCGATGGCTGAGTGGAAGATCGACCTATCTCGGCAGCCAGTTCGAAAACGCCCTATCTTAGAATACTTTTCAAGAACGGTCTACTTCAGAATTTGATTGAAAAGCACTCTATCTCATGATTTGGTTGAAGAACGCCCTATCTCAGAATTCGGTTCAAAACGGCCCATTCTCAAACGAAAATGCATTGAAAATGTACTGTGCGTTCTTCAAATATTCGTAATGGTTTTCGGGCTAATTTTTTTTTTTGTTATTTTTATGTAATTACCTTTGACAAAACTAACTTTAAATGAGTTGTAAAGTCGTCCAGGAGTCATGCAGACGTTATCGAGTGTTTGTTTTCCTTAACAAGTTTCTATTTAAATATCCCCCTACAAAATATACTTTCAATACACGTTTTACTGCACCTCGCAGATTCTTTTTCGTCTTTAGGACAAATAAAATAAAGATCAAAACTTTACATTATTATTTTGATGTTATGCCGGATGGAACTCAAATGTGGAGTTCAGTGGCGGATTTGAATACTTGTCACCCCTAGGCAATTCAGAATTTGCCGCCCTTTTTTCGATAAAAAAATATTTTGAGGTAAAAGTACCAGTTTTGGAACGATTAGCAATAAATAGTGATATTCAAATTTGTATTTTTTACTATACTTTTATTAAAATTTTTAAGATGAAAAAGTGGTATTTTCCTTGAGTAAAGGTTTTCAACTTTGAATGAAAGCCATCATCAACAAAGTTTTTTCACTTGATAAGTTATAATCCCAAAAATATTAAATTTATATTTTTAAATATTATAATTTAAATGTAATGTGTGTTGTCCTATTTTCTGATTGCGTAATTGAATCTCAAATTTGTGTCTTAAAATGTACAAACATAAAATCTACTTTGAGTACAGCTAACTTGAAAAAATAATCTTTTTCAACTCAAATTTTGCCGACCTTAAATTTTGCCGCCCTAGGCACCTGTCTATGGTGCATTTATGGTAAATCCGCCACTGGTGAGACCACCTACAAAAGAACATGTAAGCAAATGGGCAAATATGTAATGTTAAATAAAATATATAAAAATTAAAAAAATCGTTTTTATTGATAGTTTATGTCAAAAAGTAGTTAGCTACAAGTTAGTTGACATCTAATGCAGAGGAAACCAGCGATTACTAGTTTACGGGCATCGGCCTTCAAAAGTAGTTAGTTACTGCCAAAGGAAATATTTNTGATTTGGTTGAAGAACGCCCTATCTCAGAATTCGGTTCATTCTCAAACGAAAATGCATTGAAAATGTACTGTGCGTTCTTCAAATATTCGTAATGGTTTTCGAGCTAATTGTTTTTTTTTGTTATTTTTATGTAATTAGCTATGACAAAACTAACTTTAAATGAGTTGTAAAGTCGTCCAGGAGTCATGCAGACGTTATCGAGTGTTTGTTTTCCTTAACAAGTTTCTATTTAAATATCCCCCTACAAAATATAATTTCAATACACGTTTTACTGCACTTCGCAGATTCTCTTTCGTCTTTAGGACAAATAAAATAAAGATCAAAACTTTACATTATTATTTCGATGTTATGCCGGATGGAACTCAAATGTGGAATTCAGTGGCGGATTTGAATACTTCTCACCCCTAGGAAATTCAGAATTTGCCGCCCTTTTTTCGATAAAAAAAATATTTTGAGGTAAAAGTACCAGTTTTGGAACGATTAGCGGTAAATAGTGATATTCAAATTTGTATTTTTTACTATACTTTTCTTACAATTTTTAAGATGAAAAAGTGGTATTTTCCATGAGTAAAGATTTTGAACTTTGAAAGAAAGCCATCATCAACAAAGTTTTTTTTACTTGATAAGTTATAATCTCAAAAATACTAAATTTGTATTTTTTAATATTATTATTTAAATAATATCAAAAATACCTTACAGTGTTGTCCTATTTTCTGATTGCGTAATTGAATCTCAAATTTGTGTCTTAAAATGTACTTTCAGTACAGCTAACTTGAAAATATAATCTTTTTCAACTCAAATTTTGCCGGCCTTAAATTTTGCCGCCCTAGGCACCTGTCTATGTTGCCTTTATGGTAAATCCGCCACTGGTGAGACCACCTACAAAAGAACATGTAAGCAAATGGGCAAATATGTAATGTTAAATAAAATATATAAAAATTAAAAAAATCGTTTTTATTGATAGTTTATGTCAAAAAGTAGTTAGCTACAAGTTAGTTGACATCTAATGCAGAGGAAACCAGCGATTACTAGTTTACGGTCATCGGCCTTCAAAAGTAGTTAGTTACTTCCAAAGGAAATAGTTAACAAATAGTTACCACTAGTTGAATTCTAGTTAGTTAATAGTTAGCCTGCAGGCTGTGGAGGTTTATTAGACTGTCCCAACAAAATATGGACAAAAATTTGTTTGCAGATTTTGATACGCATACTCTCTATATTTGTGCTTTTTAGCCGAAATAGCATATGTATATTTACATCAAGTTTTATGGCCGTAGGATAACGATAACCCGTGCCGACTTTTAATTGAAGTTTTAGCTAATAACTTGAATTAAGGCTACCAAATCGTCCATGAAAACTTTGGAAATGCAAAAAATTCGATATGTTTTCCATACTTGAATGCATTTCTAGTAAATCTGCATCTTTAAGTTTTTAATAGGACGGCAGGATTTCTCCCAACGACATCGGAAAAATTAATTAATTTATGGAAAAGGCACAGTGGATTTGAAAGGATGTTTTACAAAGCTGCAAAACCATATGTTGTTTAGTCGAATTATTTGTGCGTGTCCTAAAAAATTTGCAGTTGTAGAGCATTGGTTTGACAGGGCGTATGATGAACATTCAATTTTTATATTAAACTTTTTTTTAATTCTTTTCTCTCTTTAAAAAAATATTAATATTAAATAAATAAAATAAAGTGTTTTGACATGACCGCTCGGGTTGATTAAAGAATAAATGTGGCAGTATAAATTAAAAAATTTTTAAAATATCCTTTGAAATTGTTATCCTTTAGAACTCTTATATATATTAATAAGATTTAAATTAAACTAAGATTCTTCAAAACTCATTCACAATTAAAAATATTAAAGGAAAATATTTTTGGCATAATTGAAAATCAAAATTATAATTAAACTTATTTCGAATTCTGCTTTCAATTGATGGGCATACATATATCCATATTTAGCGTAAAACTTAGGAAATATAGTCTGCCTTATCCTGAGTCTCGCCTGAAAAAAAAATTCACATGGAAATTTGTCATCCCCCCATAGTAAAACCATGGAAACCAAAAGCGAAAAGTGAAGCGGTTCGGGGAAAATGAAACTCATGATAAGGCTGATTATAATTTATGGTCCTTTGAAAAAAAATCCTGATTACCGGGTAAAAAACCAAAAACGCAGATTTACGCAATATTATACAGAAGAAAAATGATGAAAATAACACAACACTTGGACTGCACTAAGTTTATTCTGATGACTTTGACTGACGACTTTGGTTTTTTTGGGACAGTTTAATGTGAATTTCAATTACCTAATTCGCTTAATTCAAATTGAATTTGATCTTTCGAACAAAAGATGAATGACATCGTAATCACACTCCTGAAGTTTGATTGAGTAAGAGTCTTTTNTATTTAGCGTAGCGACCAGAAATCGAGGAAAATGATTATTAAAACTCTTTTTTTTATTACTTTTGAAAGTTGAGCGCATCCAGTGTTTATAGAACTTTTTATTAAACAAGTAATTTTTAAGCAAAAAACACAATTAACTTCAATTCTCATATATAAATTTAGGAATACCGTTAATTTTTTCATGATCCAATGATCGGATCTAAACGAAATTACGGGACGACCCATGAGGTACCATTTTTCCGAAAAAAAGGAATTGAAATCGGTTCACGTGGTCCAAAGTTATGCGGTAGCATACATAAAAAAAGAAAAAATATTTTGACGAATTAATAACCTCCCTCTTTTTTGGAGTCGGTTTAAAATGTTTCAGTTCCTTGTTAATTTCATGTAATAAATTAACAATTTATTAAACTTTAAAAGGTTTATTTTTTATTACATACTGTACATAAAGCTTGCACAAATGTATTTTAAAGAGCATATTATCTGAAGCAAATTTCAGAAGTATAAACCCCTCCCAAAATATATTCCTGGGTGCGCCCCTGACTACGACTTATACAAATGACTTTTATAAGTATGATTTGAAAAATAAAAGTCAGTGACTGATTTATGTTGATGACTTTTAAAAGTAAAAGTAAAGTTTTAAAGACTTTTATTTATGACTTTTATAAAAAAAAGCCTACGCTAACTGTTATATAAGACATAACTTAAAAATCAAAAATAACTATTATTTGCAGATTATTTAGATAAAAATTGAAAAATAACTGTTTTTTTAGATTTATAAAAAAATCAGAAATAACTGTTTTTTAAAGAGTAATTGAATAAAAATCAAAACATAACTGTTAAACTGCGGTTTTTTTAATAAAAGTTTTAACTTTTACGGTCCCTGCTTTTACAACGTCCTGCATTATATAACATACTCTGAAATTCCGGCTAGACTGCATTAATTCATTAACAATCCTCGGTTGCATAAGTACATCCAATAGGAAGCAGAGTATATTAAGCGTTAATGACGCTAACGACTGCGTCAAAATGTGAAAANCTTTTATTTATGACTTTTATAAAAAAAAGCCTACGCTAACTGTTATATAAAACATAACTTAAAAATCAAAAATAGCTATTATTTGCAGATTATTTAGATAAAAATTGAAAAATAACTGTTTTTTTAGATTTATAAAAAAATCAGAAATAACTGTTTTTTAAAGAGTAATTAAATAAAGGTCAAAACATAACTGCTAAACTGCGGTTTTTTTAATAAAAGTTTTAACTGTTACGGTCCCTGCTTTTACAACGTCCTGCATTATATAACATACTCTGAAATTCCGGCTAGACTGCATTAATTCATTAACAATCCTCGTATGCATAAGTACATCCAATAGGAAGTAGAGTATATTAAGCGTTAATGACGCTAACGACTGCGTCAAAATGTGAAAAATTTTACAACCGAATTTATAGTGGTTCACACTTTTTTCCTCGTTCAATGCTGAATTAATTAATTTAACAAGAAATAAACCAATTAATGTGCGCAATAATCACCAATCTACTGTGACATCGTTTATGTGGTTTGAATGAAACATTTTTTTTTTTTTTGTGGTTTTGCTCAATCAGACATCATTGTGGCACACAAAAATCACACGAAAAAGTATGTACGAGTACCAAAAACATATCTCAGATATCATTACTAATCCATTACAAGTGAATACAAGTACTCGTACTTTTTACTGAAGTCGTACGTACATAAANAATCTACTATGACATCGTTTATGTGGTTTTAATGAAACATTTTTTTTTTTGTGGTTTTGCTCAATCAGACATCATTGTAGCACACAAAAATCACACGAAAAAGTATGTACGAGTACCAAAAATATATCTCAGATATCATTACTAATCCATTACAAGTGAATACAAGTACTCGTACTTTTTACTGAAGTCGTACGTACATAAAGTAGGCACGTTCATACGAATAAATATACGTACTCGTACGTACGTACATGCGTACGTATGTATGTGCGTATGCCCATAAGTACATTTGTGGTGTTGCGCCTTTTATGGCCAATATAAGTGATGTCCGAATTTGGAAAGTTCTTCGAACTGTTCAATGCTGACAATTTCTCATACTTAGCGGAGATGTGAAGCGTTCACACTCGGCACTAGCTGTGGTCGCACATACATACATATGTACATATAAACGAACACAGTGGACTCTATTAGATATATATTTTTTTAAATGTGAACTCATACTCGTACTACTATTTGTACTCATTAAACGGTGACACAGTTTTGAAGACTGACCGTCACGTCAATATGTCAGCATAACGCGACAATTTGTAAGACATATTTTTTTTTGTTACGTTTTCATTTTCCTTTTTTCTCCTTTTATATACATATTTATATACCCACTACTCTTTTTAGCGTTGTGTCATTGATAGTCATAGGAATCATAAAAATATGTCATTTTTTTCACTCGAAAATGTCAAGTGCCATAAAAATGAATGTGCAATTTTGAATGATAGGAAACTTGCTGGAATAGACGAAGTTCAAGTAACCTTGAAGTGTGTAAATGATACTTTCGAGTAGCTGAAAATTTGCGCTGTAAACCAGTGCTGCTTTGACGTTTACAACAACACTTAAGTGATGCTTGAGATTCTTCTATTTCACTGCATTCAGTTTTATCATAGGCGAGTTCTTTTTTTTATCCACTAGTAAATATAATACGTCGACGAATAATAACAGCAAAAAAAAAAAAAATAGACATGTGTTTAGCTGCAGCTTAAAGCTCTGTATTTCAGTTGATGACACTACGGCGCGGCGCTGGGGGTTGAAAAAGTGTTTTCGTGAAGATAGTGAGTCTCTTTTTTGATATGCATTGCATATATAGAGTTTTCCATGCGCATTTTATATTTGTTGCATATTAAATTACTAAAAGCGCATTCAGCAGCAGTGGAGCTTATCGGATAAGCGGAGCGAAAAGATGGGTGAAAACGTGTAGCATGCAATGCATTTCTTGCGATTTTTTGTGGGAAGCTGTGATTATTGAAAAAAAAATAATATGATAAGATAAGACAGCATGGGTTAGGAAAGGATAGGATACGATAGAATAGGATAGGATAGGATAAAATAAGGTATGAGAGGATAAGACAGGCTAGGATAGGATAGTAAGAGGTTCGGTAGATATAGTATATGACAGAATGGCAACGAAAAAAATATAATACGATTTGATGATAGGATTGAGTAGAATAGGAGAAGATAGAATATGATGTGATAGGATGGTGTATAGGATCCTCAACCATTCCCAGCAGATTACTGGGCACAGATGAAAGAGATAAGAGATAAAAAAAAAATGGGGCGAATGTTGCTTCGAAGAGGATATATAGCGTTTGCAGAAAGAAAGCCAAGTTGAAATTGAAACAGGAGCTTATTTAATGCGATCTTATGGAGCTTATTTTATAGATAATAGAAATTTTCGGAGCATTTATCTCAGGAAAAAATTGTCAGTAAGAACTACCTTTGATTTGGATGCGTTGCACTTTCTTTATTGGCGAAGAAGGATACGAAAGCGATTACGGAGAGGAAGGTGAACATGAATACGGAGACGAGGACGAAAATGAAGACGAAAACGAATACAAGCGACAACCACGGATGCGAGCACGAAGCAAATTCTCGAAAACCAAGAGAAAGACCGAGACGAGTGCAAATCAATTAGGTACAAGCTAAAGACGAATACGAAAAAGAGGAGGAAAAAAAATTGAAAAAAAAACGAAAGCGAAGACCGAAGGCGAACACGAGTACGAGTAAAACAACGAGGACGTATTAGAAAACGAATACAAATGCGAATACGAATACGAAGGCTCACACAATTACAATTACCATTATAATCAGTATTACATGCAGCGTTTCCATTAAAATCAGCATTACTATTACCATTGCCATTACCTTTACCTTTGTCTTTGCGATTACCTTTACCATTACCATTAGAATTGTCTTTACTATTACCATTGCCTTTCTCTTTTGCTATGTTTCCTCTAAGTTACGAATTGCTTTTCGGATGTTTTGGGTACAGCTCTACATGTTGTGTCCAACGGACTTGACAATGAGACAAGGTAATTACGAACTGGTTCGACACAATCCAGCTTTTAACAAACTCCAAAAGTTGGTCATGTTGGTTTTAAATCTGCTTGATCGGTGAATTAATCGGAACAGATTTTTAGGTGTTAAGAAACTCAGCTGTTAGTCCCACAACGCAACGCTGACAAAAGCTTCATACCTAAGCTTAGCAAAGGCCGGGCAGAAGCACAAGAGTATGTGCTGTCTCATCCTTTTCAAGGCAGGAAGTGAAAATGGGGTTGGCAGGTATGTATGCCTATCACAGGAATCAATAGTTCCACAAGGAGTTTGCTGTCCTATCTGCTCAATGAGAGCCAGTGGCGGATTTATCGTACAGGCAACATAGGCTGAAGCCTAGGGCGGCAGAATTAAGGGGCGGCAAAATTTAAGAGAATTAAAAGAAAAAAATTTATTTGGATTCAGCTGCACTTGAAATTGTGTTTGTGTCTGTAAAATATTATTAATGATTCATCTCATTCAATACAATTCAAAATTAGAATTACGCTGCGAATTTTTCCTTAGTATAGCAGTCGTTGAAATTTCCATTTAACTTTCATTCACGCGGCTTAGAAACCTGACGGCGCGCCTGCGCGCAACGCAAAGAAACAGCCGACACGCTGCCCCGAGAACGAGAATCATCTAAAAGGTTACCACACTATTATTATCCGCGAATTCGCAGCTGAAAAATCAAGACGTAAAGAACTGTGAAAAAGAAGTGTTTGAAAGAGGGTTTTTGTTGAATACCTTATCCATGCTGATGTCGAATTTGTTAATTCCGTTATGTATTTCATTATTAACGAACTATATTGTAATAAAGCACTGACAATAACAATCATATTTGATATATATATATATTTTTTTTTTTTCGTGAAAAAAGGGCGGCAAGTTATGAATTGCCTAGGGGCGGCAAATATTTAAATCCGCCACTGATGAGAGCAAGTAACTAATTAGACCTTCTGAGATTGAGGACAACATGAGTTTTTCAGCCCGTCTATGCCTCGTATAGTCTCAGAATAAGTTGAGAATTTTTGCTGATATAGTGTTTCAACATAGGCGCTTAGAAGCTTAAACAGACGGCAGCGTTGATCCGGATTAACTCAGATTTAATCCGGTTCTCTTATGGAAAAAAATGTAAGACGTTAAATTAAAAAAAATTAACGCCAGTTTTTATAAATTGCACTTTTATATGGAATTTCAGGTTTTTGCCGTTAGAAAAAAAAATATTAAAAATCAGCGCGATCGGATTAAAAGCTCAGAATTTGAATAAAAATTTCTTAAATTTTTCTAAGTTCTGTATAAAGTTTGAAAGTTGATTTATATCGTTTTCGTTAAAGCATGAACCATATTTTAATGAAAAAATTACAAAAAAGTTTAACTTTAAAAACCTTGCAAATATTTAACAAAAATCACTGTACTCATCACTGCTCCCCACTTTAAGTAATTCATAAAATTATCCACTGCATATTTTTTGCGGTTTGAAATTCTTTTAATGAAAATTAGCAATAAAAATTGATTTAAAAATTATTACAGACTAATTTAACACCCACAAATTAAGTATGTATTTATGTACATATATGGCTCCGATGAGCAACTGGCCTACATAAATCCCAGCTTTTACAGTGAATTCATTGGCATATTTTTTTAAATATCAAACAATTTGATTTTATTATAAATTATAACGACTTGCTGAATACGTGCCTTTAAATATATACATATGTACGTATGTATGGATACGAGAATGTACATTCATATGCACATTTCTTTGTACATACATACTCGTATGTCTACGCTTAAGGACAGCGCAAACAGAGCACAGATAACCCGCGCCATTTATTCAGTTATCGAACATTTATTTATTGCATTTAATAAAAATTTATATTGACATCATTTAAAAGCATATTTTACCCAATTGATTAATTTGATTGCCCGGCATTTTATAGCCACACACCGGCAAGCGAACAGCCAGGCTGGGGCACAAGCAGGCGAGCGAGTAATCGAGCATTAAACAGTCAGTGGGCGCTGGCGTTGAGTGAAATTTAGTTGAAGAGCTTCTATTGTTCGGCCGAGGGAAAATTAAAATGATAGAGAGGGGAGAAGAAAGTGGATGTGCATAAAAGCCACAACCATTGCCAACTACTTACGTAGTTACCTACATACATACAAACATACATAAAAGCAGAAGACATCAGAAGACAAGGCAATAATTTGCCAAAAACAAGATTTTGATTTGCCCAAATTGGAGTGGGATGGTTGAGGTTACGGAAGTGATCGTTTATTTTTTTATTTTCTTTTTAGTAAGCAAAATTTCATAAGTATGTATGTATGTGTACCTCTATGTGTATGCATATCTGCTGGTGGTTAAGAACGCCAATGTGTTTATGCTTCGCTTTTTTATTGTGATTTTCATTGCATTTGTGTATATACAGCGCCAGTTGTCATGCGAATGTCCAATTAATGGCAACGATTAAATTCAATTTATTTTAATTGATGTTGAAACAAAAAATCAAAAATTAAAAAATAAAAAATTATATAAGTACATACATATATAGCTCTTCAAGTGATGGCGTAACATATGTATATACATATGTACATACAGTGATCCAAAGAGCGTTCACGTGGTATTTTTTTAATATTTACAAGTGGGTTGTTTACACTTGCCTGGTTATCAGGTTATCTGGTTAAAAATTATTATTCTTTAGTGTATGTTATTGTTGTAAACTGAATAAAAAATATAACCACATAACCAGATAACCTGATAACCAGCCAAGTGTGAACAACCCAAATGTTTTTGAAGTTAAATTTTTTTTATTTTTTTTTATAAATTTTTATGTTTTAAACTTTAAATCCTAATTTAAAAAAATTTTATTTTTAGATATGTAGTCTTATAGCCCACACAGTTTAATACAATGAAGTCCGTGTTTGAAGAAGCTAAGAATTCGCGCTGATTTTAATATTTTTTTTTGTATGTGGTAAATTGTTGGAATAATTTACCGACTTTGAAGAATGCGATGTACCTGTAAACCTGTAATATCCATGAGAGATGAGATATCCAAGATTTCAACAAAACCTTTTTCAATTGTTCTTGGTGTACTTATTGCGAATTGATGTCAAAGCCCTATTTACTTAAGCAAACTATTTTTTTTTAATAGATATGTATATGTATAAGTTATCGTACAACAAAACTTATAAAAACCAGATGAGGGGAGGTGGGTTAAGGTATGGTGAGTTCAGGTGAGGTGATTTGGTGTGAAGTGAGTTGGTGTGCGGTGAGATAAGGTGAGTTCTATTAAGATGTGGTGGGTTAAGGTGTGGTGAATTCAGGTGCTGTAAGTTTAGGTGAGGTGAGTCGGAGTGAATTGATGTGAGGTGTGTTATGTTGATTTAATACCTCTCCCAGCGTGTACATTTTTTAGGCATATCTTAACCACAGCGTCACCTATCGTGTAATTTGTTAGTCCAAATATTTCTTTACAGTTGGCTAACAAATACATATGTATGTAAATGCACTTTTTAGGAATATCCCGACCCCAGCGATACCTACCGAGCAAATTCTCGGTCGGAATTTTTCTTTTCCAGGTTGAGACATATTTTCCAAGTTAGAACCAAATCGGGCCAGCAGTTTGGTAGCTCAGTGGCATCCAATGTATAGAAATTTCTATAAAATCTCGACGTCTCAGTTTACTTCATTTCTTCTTCATTTCTACACAGAAATTCCAACAAGGACTTTTTTATAGAATCGAAATCGGTTCAGCCGTTTGGTCAGGTATCGCAAATGGCTTGCAGGCATTCCCAAACACTTCCAAGACTGTGAAAATGTTACGAACGTTCCCTCACCTATACCAAGTCAAGAGTAGATTGCTCATCCATCTCGTTTAGAGATATTTGGCAGTCTGCAACGGTTTTTGAGTCGCTTGTAACCGAGTCAAGCGCTTTGAGTGCCGCTCGATTATCATGAGCTGGAGTAACGGGTCTCAATTTTTGGGGTTAGTGTGAGCAGTTCCTCCAGCCTCTGGGATGAAAACAACCCTTGACCTTTGGCAGATCTCTGTAATGTAATTAACTCCAAATATTGTTGCGGCTGAATCGGTGAAACACCATAAGAACCTGTGGTACAGGTAATCTATGGCCTAAATTAGTTTTTCTTTCGGTCGCGATTTTCTACCCTTTACCTATAAATGGCCTATTCAGTTATCTAGAAAGTTTGTTTTCAGAATATGGTACAGATCCTCTAGGTCTCTATTCGGCTTGAGGTGATAAGGCGAGTACCATCATCGGCCTCGAACCGTCTTATGCACATTCCATACTAGTACCTAAATGGGGATATCTTACTTTTTCTTAATAATTTCCTGCAAATTCTTAATTTTAACTTATAAATTTCCCTTCGTATATCGCTTCCTAAAGATTTAGCACTTTTACTGACGGTTCGACTCATAAATTTCTGAACTGCACCAGGGTGGTTTCTTTTTCCTCTCGTGGCCTGATCCAGAGCCTAGCTTTCATCTACGCACCCCCACCTTTATCGTTGAGTTCGCCTCGTCGCCTGACATCAGCGCCTCTTCGGTGTATAGCCTCAAGGTGAAGTCGACCCGATGATGTCGATGAGGCGTGCCCATGGTTGGATTCCTCATTCCTTTTGTTGCGGTTATATTCTTCTGTATATATAAAATTTATAAAATCAGCTGTTAATTTAAAACTTTTTTTTTTTAATTTCACTTATTTTTGTATGTTGCTGTTTTTCATTTCATTCATTTTTGTATGGAAAAAGTGTAAGAAATCGTCAGCAAAAGGAATTACACATTAACAATCAACTCAAATGTGTTGCCGCTTGTAACGTACACATTATTAAAATAGAATTGTATGTGCTATGCAACTGCATACCCAAATATTTGTTTAATCTTCAGATGAAGAAATTCGAAAATTTTATGAAATTGAAATTTTCAAATTTTTGTATTAAAGGGCTGTTTTGAAGTCAAGAGAAACGAAAAATTCATAACGCGCAAGAAATGGAATAGTAATTCCTATCAATATATCTTAAATAAATTTGCAGCTCTCAAGAAAAAAATGTTCGCATAGTTATTTCTTGAAGAAAATTTACAGCAAAAACAAAGTACTTTTTCAAGCAACAGAAATAATAAAAAATATTTCTTATGATTTTCCTTGAAAAATCAATAAATAAATAAAACAAAACTTAAGTTTCAAAATTTTCAGAAAAAAGTTTCAAGTGAACGATTCTTTGAGTCACTGTATATATGTAAATACATATGTACATAAAGTCTGCGCCAAAAAATTATTTGATTTCATTGCGAGCGGATGTTAAACCAAACCTTAAATGCAGAGAAAAAACAAAAAAAAACCTCAAATGAAATAAAATAGAAAAATTCGAAAATAAAATTCGATGTCCCAACCAGCAGTAATCAATAACGTCAATGAAGCGTGAAATGTTAAGGCTTTCCCTATACCATTAATAAAAAAAAGTAATATAATAAAAATAAAACCGGAAAACTGTGGGCGGTCGCAGTAGCAGCGAGAAGAGAAAAAAATTTAAAAAATACGGAAAATAATTCACCACAAAACATCCGTTGGACGAAATCGGAAACCAACAGCGTGATACGTAAATTGAATCGCAATACGAGTAACGGAATCAGCAGTCAGCGACAAGCCAACCATCAAGCACCATCCCAAGCAGTAACCAAAAATGTGGGCGTGGGTGCTGGCTAATCGTTTAACTCGCTGCTTGCGCTCGTACTGGAAAATAAAAAACAAAAAATTTACAAAAAAAAGCTCCGAAAATCCCATCTAAAACAATTGGAGCATTGGATATGAAGGCACACTTCCGCTTAGGGCACAGTTGCGCTCCCAGTGTCTAGGCAGCTGTCTAGCAATTTAGCCATTTATTTGGTTCACTGGCTCAGTGGCGCATCAAGTCAAATTGGCTGCCTGTCGTTGCCACACAAGTACACATGTATGTATGTATGTATGTATGTATTTACACATGTATGGCAATCGTCTCGATCATTTATTGATATATACTATGATGGGGATGACGCGCACACTCGCTTGAGCGAAGCAATGTGATCCTATGATGAATTACCAGCGAGTCACATCGAGCAATCAAGCTAACCTATACAAAAGCAAATACTTATGTATATACATATGTACGTGTCTAGCCAACCGACCATTAAGGCAGACAATCAGCCAAGCAGGGCTAAGCTGTGGAAATCATAGAAATCGTAGAGTCCCAAATAGGTAAAACTTCTTGAATTCCATCAAAGCACAGCGACTTATAAATGTAGAGGGCCACACACACATACATAATAAAGTTGTTGCTTATGTGTGCATATGAGTTTTATTGCTGGCTTGTATGTAGGCCTTTACATTCGTGGACACAATAATTGGGAAAACATTTTTGCACACGAAATTTTTTATATATAAATATGAACTCTAAAAACGGGATTATAAAATAGAGAAAGAATAATATTGGGACACAAAAATCGAAGCAGAAGAATTCAAATACTCAAATTGGGACAAGACATCGGGACACAGAAAACAAAGACACACCCATTGGGGACACAAAAATTGTAACGTACAAGTTTATACACAAAAATTTAGACAATAAAATTGGGACACAAAAATTGGGACATTTGAAATCTGGAAAAGGATTTGAAATATTTTAATTGGGCCCAGAAAATAAGGCGCTAAAATTTGGGACATATTAATTAAGGACACAAAAATTGGGACACAGCACTTTCAATTCAAAAATTTGGGAACCAAAAAGTTTGACACAAAATTTGGGAAACGAATACATATTTATATAGCTACATATAAAGAATTAAGATGCACGAATTGGGTGACAAGAATTTAGACAGAAAGTGTCAAGACACTTAAATTTGGACAAGAAATCGCGCAGAAGAAAGCCCTTCAATCGGGCACAGAAAAATTGGGATACACTATAATTGAGACAAAAAGAGTCTACACATTCAAATTGGGATACGAAAAATTTAGATACATCAATGGAGCGTTAAAAACTTTGGCTTTCTAAAATTGGGACACAAAAATGTGTACTTAAAAATTTTGTACACATATGGGCAAACACAAAGATGTAACTTGGTAGAAAATTTAACACAAAATTTTGGGGCAAACATTGGGACATGACTCAATTAGGTCAAAAACTCAATTAGGATACACAAAATATATAAATATTTCTTTTTTAAAACAATAAAACCTAAAAACTAAATTAAAAAAGAAAAAAACATTAATTTAAAATAAATTATAAATAAATTTTCTAAAAATTAAATGAGAATAAAAAATACTTTTATTTTCGAAACAATAAATTCTAGAAATTAAATAAATATTAAATGAGAAAAAAATGTAAATTAAATGAAATTAAAAAAAAACTTAGTTTATTTTTCTTAGGTTATTTTTTTTATAACGTGTTCTAAAAATTTGTTTCAAAAATGTATTAAAAAAAACTTATGAAATATGTTCCTAAAAGTCAAATGAAATTTAAAAAAATATATGAAATCTAAAATCTAAATTAAAAAAGGAAAAAATTAAAAAATTTTTTAAAATTTTTCCTTTTTGGTTGTTGGTTTTTCCGACAGGGTTTTTATAGAATGTACTTTGGAACGAGTTTCCGTCATCCCTCGTTCCAAAGTACATCGCAATTTTTTAAAACTTGAATTAAAAAAAAAAAAACATTTCTATCCATATACAATATACAAAATTATTCCGACGAATTGATAACATTTCCCGTTTTTGTGAAGTTGGGTAAAAAGAAAAGTTAATACAAAAATTTTAAAAAAGAAGAAAATCAACTACCCCAGGATTCGAACTTCGGATCTCTCGTCGAATGGCATGCCAGTGCTTTGCCTACGCAAAATGATATGCAAGTGCTTTCTGTCAAAAGAGCTTTTTTTCATGGTAGTTTTCAACAAAGGTTTTTTTGTAAGACTTTTGTGTCAGAATAAACAAAATCTTTCACACTCTCTTTCATACTGTTTGTCTTAAAATTTTCTTACAAAAGACCAGCAACCATCTTAGCCAGAATTTCCCGATTACTCTTTCCTTAACTTTTTACCTTCTCTTTGAGAACTTTTAGAGCAGCCTTCTGATCATACCGAGAAATTTACACAGTGCACAATTAATCTTAATTTGTAGAAGGGTGGGTAAAATAGCGAACGATTTGGAAATACATCAACCATGTCTATATGCGTATGTATGTTTGTACATAGAAAATGTCGCTAAGGTAGAATTTGATATCGCTACTCTTGAAAAAATATTACAGTGTTAAGTTTTGGAAGCTGGCAGATGGCCTGCGGTAAATTTTGAGCTTAGCAGAGTGTGCGCAAACGATTTTTTTTATCTATTCAGAAAGCTTGCTTCAAAGGCTTTGCATCGTGAACATGCGGAAAATTTCCAGCTTCTTCTTGAAGCGGTGACTTGACTTACCTAAGTTTACATTCTAGGCTACTTCCTCTGTTTTCTATTAATGGTTACTTATTTTGAATATTCAGAGATAGGAAGCATCTCTACTTATTCGTTGATCATGCAAACTGTCTATCCTAATTTTTTTAACCACCACTGTATACAAATCCGATTGCCATTTACAGCCTAGTGTTGCGATTATTATTATAAGAAATCTTTAACCAGGGCGTAGTGTGGCTTAGACCGCACAAGTCAACGAGTGAATGAATGAGTGAGTGGTGGCGTCACTTTACCTCTTGGATTAGGCAACACCGGCAATGGGCAACAAATATATGTATGTAGTTATATACGGGTATATTCAATGTAGATTTGGCCGTCGTGGTCGTCGTCGGGTCTTTGTTGTTGCAGTCGCTGTCTCTCTGTCGCCACCGATTTGCCGATTTTGTCTATTTCAATTCCTTAATAGGAAGTTTCATGGCATTCATGTTTGGCTTACACGAGCAATGGATTCTCACGACAACTACATAATGTCCCAATTGCAATGGCAACAACAACAACAACAACAATGCCGAAAATCGCGTATATATTAAAAACAATTAATTCGATAAAATAAATAAACATTTTAAATTCACTAATGCCGTTGTAAGCACCAAAGCTAACAACAAAAAAAAATTTTTAAGTTGCAATCGCATTTACATTGGATTTTTCCTTATTTAAAGTTGGTTGTAGGTGAACGAACACCAACCACATGGACAGACATTCACTTCAAATTGCTTGCTAATGCAGCGAGTGAAGTGTATGTTTACTAAGCCTTTTGAGGAACGTTGAAAAATTATTATTTTTTATTCGCGGTGCAGCTTCCTTGCGTTTTTTGGATTAGACGACTTTTTTTTTAATAAAAGACTCTATTCAACACAACGCAACTTTCAAGTCTTCGAACAACAGAAGCCATAACAAAATTCCGGATTTTTCATTTAGAATACTTATTTTAAGTTTTACCTCATTAAGGTTGTCCTCCAAAGCATCACCAATTATGTTCTTTTTCCTCCTTGCTGATCTCTTCCTTAATAGTATATGTGCCTAATACAAGCAATGGCTTAAACCTAGCCCATAGCTAAGGGGAGTTAAAGTGGAGAATAAAGACTACAAAGAACACCAAATCTACATTCAGCTATCTTTAAAAAAAATATAAATTCACATGCTTTTGAGAAATTCGTGAAACAACTAGGCGTATACGAACTCCTTGAAACACAGCGGAGAAATTTTTTGTCATCAATATTTTGGATTGAGAAGACATATAAGTATAAACAATAAACCACTTTTTTTTTGTATAAAAGTTCTCCTCTATAATATGTACCTTTTTTCCTTGTAATACAGTACTCAAAACTATAAAGTCTTAACTCCAGAGTCTAAACAATGATTTAATTAGAAGCGGTAGTCTTAACAGAGTTCGTGTCAAAAATATGCAAGGATATCTTGGAGATGAAAAAGAAACAAAGCAACGGTTTAAATGGAATAAATATTTAGCGTTTACATATTTGCTAGTACTTGGCCGAGCTTCTTCTCCGATTTTTGTTGTCCGCCTTGATGTTGTCACACAAAGTAGAGGGACCTGACTGCTATGTTGCCATATCCGAGAGCTCACCAAATAGTGACTATGTGATGGCCTAGTGATATCCTTTTGCTGCTACGGCCTTAGGGGACCGCAACAGATTAGGTCGGCTTGCATGGGTTCCCATTGGACAATGGCCGGTAAGGACTGCTTTCAATACCAAAATTTTATTCTCAGACAGCTTAAGACGCTCTACTGACCAGCGCTCAAAAGCACTTTGCAAGTCGCGTGTTTTCGCACTGCACTAGGAGAGCCAACTAACAGCCACCTGTACAGAAAGAGTTCGCACGTTATGAAGGGAATTCGAATGTACCATGTTTGGGCTATTCATCAAACATGCAGTTTCCTGCAATATCTCTGTACCCTGGAACCGAAATTAGCCTTATTCTTAAGTAATTGNCGTTTACATATTTGCTAGTACTTGGCCGAGCTTCTTCTCCGATTTTTGTTGTCCGCCTTGATGTTGTCACACAAAGTAGAGGGACCTGACTGCTATGTTGCCATATCCGAGAGCTCACCAAATAGTGACTATGTGATGGCCTAGTGATATCCTTTTGCTGCTACGGCCTTAGGGGACCGCAACAGATTAGGTCGGCTTGCATGGGCTCCTATTGGACAGTGGTCGGTAAGGACTGCTTTCAAGACCAAAATTTTACTCTGAGACAGCTTAAGACGCTCTACTGACCAACGCTCAAAAGTACTTTGCAATTCGGGTGTTTTCGCACTGCACTAGGAGAGCCAACTAACAGCCACCTGTACAGAAAGAGTTCGCACGTTATGAAGGGAATTCGAATGTACCATGTTTGGGCTATTCATCAAACATGCAGTTTCCTGCAATATCTCTGTACCCTGGAACCGAAATTAGCCTTATTCTTAAGTAATTGTGGGCGACCTAGACCCCTGATTGTCACTTGGCTGACCACTTTCCACAAACACTGATGCCATTTTAAATGAATATATGGCCTCATACCAAGTCCTGCTGTCCTGCTACCAAGTCAATCTCAAAGACGCGCTTCGACAAGTTAACCACGTTTAAGTTAATCAATATGAGAGGCTCCCTTGCAGATGGTCATTTTGCTATGGCCTCATTAGGATCTAAGGGTTGCTATATTTACAAGACCACACACCATCGTTATTATTAGTACGTCGGGTATACTCGCGCTGCGACCTAAAAGATCTATTGTGCTGAACCCTAATTGTAGTCACTCAAACCTNAGCTATTCATCAAACATGCAGTTTCCTGCAATATCTCTGTACCCTGGAACCGAAATTAGCCTTATTCTTAAGTAATTGTGGGCGATCTAGACCCCTGATTGTCACTTGGCTGACCACTTTCCACAAACACTGATGCCATTTTAAATGAGTATGTGGCCTCCTACCAAGTCCTGCTGTCCTGCTACCAAGTCATTCTCAAAGACACGCTTCGATTGCGAAGAGTATCCTGATATGATATGAAGGTTTATAGGGTACGAAAAAATGGATTTGTAATCCGTTTAGACTGGTGGATCAAATTTTTTTTAATATTTTTGTATTTCCAAAACATTTCAGAAAGGACAACCTACGGTATGTGTACCCAAGAGCGATTAGTTCCTCTTATTCATACTTTTAGCTCCATGGTATTTTGAGGAAAAATTTCATATATTTACATTCAAACTATTCGCTAGATTGTAGCTGGCTATGCCACAGATTACACCACGTCTAAGTTAATCAATACGAGAGGCTCCCTTGCAGATGGTCATTTTGCTATGGCCTCATCAGGATCTAAGGGTTGCTATATTTACAAGACCATACACCATAGTTATTATTAGTACGTCGGGTATACTCGCGCTGCGACCTAAAAGATCTATTGTGCTAAACCCTAATTGTAGTCACTCCAACCTTAGGCTATTCAAGAAATTAAGCACATTGGAGGGTGCCGTGTTCCAAATCTTGGATGGCTGCNGAACCCTAATTGTAGTCACTCAAACCTTAGGCTATTCAAGAAATTAAGCACATTGGAGGGTGCCGTTTTCCAAATCTTGGATGGAGAAGACAATCGTTCCCCAAGGTGCATCAGTCTGCTATTCATGATACGCGGGCAGTCACACAGAATGTACACTGGGGTTTCCTCCGCCAGCCCACAGAACCTGCAGTCCATCTCTACCTCTACAGAAAGCCCCATTACGCCAGTGGGCAGCAATCTGAGATTCCTCCCAACTCCTAAGCAGTTCTGCAGTGTATCCTCTANCTGCTTTCCTAAGTTTCCCGAGAGCATCGTTCCACCAAGGGACATCCCTTTACGACGGATGAAATTGGTGCCGTAGACCTATTCATTTCCCGCTCTATGTGGAGGCGAAAGAGTTTCCAGTTTGTTTTTCTGGGATTTCTGTAAACATGGTTTGTTACCCTTTGGGCTTCTATATCGAATCGAATATGCCGGTGGTCCGGTATAGATTTCTCATTTGAGACATGCCAGTTTGAGATAAAGGTCGAATACACCGTAACTACTTTCTTTATGGTCCCAAATGACGTGCAAAATGTGAATCAACCAATTATGGTCTGAAATTTCTTTCATAGTTCAAATGGAAATCTATATTTGATTTCTCATTTATCATATCAGGAATAATAGCCATTATAATTTAGCTCATGCTTACTTTTGTCTAAAAAATTAATCAAAAATGCACCTTTCATTCTGACTCATTTCAGTTCTCCTCAATAAATCCTANACACTGGGGTTTCCTCCGCCAGCCCACAGAACCTGCAGTCCATCTCTACCTCTACAGAAAGCCCCATTACGCCAGTGGGCAGCAATCTGAGATTCCTCCCAACTCCTAAGCAGTTCTGCAGTGTATCCTCTAGATGTACCACAGAAAGGCTCGGGACCATGCATTCGCGTTTGGGCTCCACGTTTTGCGAGAAAGTCAGCCACACCACGTAGCCCTTTTAGACCTTCTGAGCTCACAGTTGCAAGCGGTTAGGGCTGATTTCCTGATTCCTAATTCCTGGCTGCTTTCCTAAGTTTCCCCGAGAGCATCGTTCCACCAAGCGACATCCCTGTGAGACTTCTTAGTTCTCAGTGGGCAGCTCTCTTCAAAAGCTTGTTTGTGGACATCTTGGAACATTGTCGCCTCGTCCTTAAGTTCATATACGGATGAAATTGGTGCCGTAGACCTATTCACTTCCCGCTCTATGTGGAGGCGAAAGAGTTTCAAATTAGTTTTTCTGGGATTTCTGTAAACATGGTTTGTTATCCTTTGGGCTTCTATATCGAATCGGATATGCCGGTAGTCCCACATAGATTTCTCATTTGAGACATGCCACTTTGAGATAAAGGTCGAATACATCGTTGCTACTTTCATTGTGGTCCCAAATGACGTGCATAAGGTGAATCAACCAATTATGGTCTGAAATTTCTTTCATAGTTCAAATGGAAATCTATATTTGATTTCTCATTTATCATATCAGAAATAATAGCCATTTAAAATTTAGCTCATGCTTACTTTTGTCTAAAAAATTAATCCAAAATGCACCTTTCATTCTGACTCATTTCAGTTCTCCTCAATAAATCCTAATTGTGCCGCAGAATGCAAGATTACGGCACACTATTAGCCAGCAGCCAGCGGGGTGCAGAAGAGTGTAAAAGCAGTAAAGTCAGTAGCCGCAAGGAGAAATATTCGCTGCGTGAACGCCAAAAGCGTCGACTTGGATTAGCCAGTGCGGTCGANAGAGAAATATTCGCTGCGTGAACGCCAAAAGCGTCGACTTGGATTAGCCAGTGTGGTCGAGTTGCCGAAACGTTCAAACCACAAGGGTAAGCTCGCACATAAGCGTGCATACAATCTTCAACTAATGCAGCTATTTGGTAGTGTCGGTACTAAAGTATCAACTAATTATTTCTTACAGATGACAGCGAAGCGACCACAGGACCGCAGCGCACACAAAACACTACAACGTCCAAGTCGAAAGCGCCGCCACTTAGTAAATATCGTCGAAAAACCGCCAATGCGCGCGAACGTACGCGCATGCGTGAAATCAATTCAGCGTTTGAGAATTTGCGGCATTGTGTGCCGCAAAGCATCGCAGTCGATGAGGCGGGACCCACAAATGAGAAGCTGACGAAAATAACGACGTTGCGTTTGGCCATGAAATATATCAGTTTGCTAACGGAGGTGCTGAATAATCCCAACTTTAAAGGTGAATTGCCTCTAGACTTCCTATATGGGAATGAAGAGCCAGTGATAAAGCAGAAAGTCGCCTCCAAACCTTTGAAAACACAGTCGAAATCTACAACCGCAGCGTCGAAAAATAACAAGCCTTCAAATAAGGCGACAACAGGACGTACAACGGCTAGCGCTGTGTTGCAAAAACCGCCCAAACGTTTGGGTAAACGTAAAAAGAAGGAATTAAAGTCACCGACGATAACGCAGCGTAATAGCTGTAACACCACGCCAGAATCAAGCCGTGCCACGTCAAGTACAGCCACTTCTGCTTCCTCTTTTGTTACCTGCAGTGGAGATTCACTCTCATCACACTCTTCTAGTTTCCTCGATAGTATAACCAGTCCAAGTTACTCCAATGGCTTTGTGCCATCCATGTCCGAGCTGAATAGCCTAATACTAGAATCTGATGGCGAATCGCTGCATCTTTCCGACCCTTGCCACAGTCCATTGCAAGACAAATTCGATAGGCTCTTCGGCAGCGCTAATGCTTTGGAGGGCAAGTCGGCTGTGGACCATAATATTTTAGGTGATATTGATGCGCCTTTGGAGCTGAGCTTACAGTTTCTTGGCACAGCGCCAGAGTCGTTGGACTTTTCAATGGAACAACCCCCAACGACATGCATTAGTCCCTTAGTGGCATTGGATACATTCAATCCGTTTAGTGATTTTCTGCAACCAGATTATCCAGAACAAGCATCACTGGATTTATTTCTGACATAATCCGAGGTGTCATATTTAGCAGCCTCAGCCATCGTAATACCTATACATTATCTAACTTAGTTTGAATTATTTCACTTGATCGACGAAGCTTTAAATCAATGAAGCTTGTCCCTCAACCATTTCCCGTGGCCATCACTAGTATTTCATGTTATTTCTTATAGATTATAATTTAATATTTGTTTTTTACTGAACTTAATGAAATATTGATGCATTTAATTCAACTGAACTGAAGATGTATGGGAAAGTAAAAATTTACTTACACAAATACTCTAACAACAATATGATCTGTATTGAATTGTCCTTTCACGTCCCTCCTAAGTGGAGTTGACTGTGTTTTGTTTAACTATTTTTCATTTTTTATGTAATTTATTAAGAGACTTAGCTAACACATTGAGATTGTTTGTTTTTAATATAATGATAATGAGGAAAATATTTGTATGCTAAAATTTATCTACTGAAATATTTATTTCTTATTAACAGATTATTCTTTATAATTGTTGAATTTTTTTTTTATAATAATTATACGCAAATTATTTAAGATGGCATAAATAGTAACAAATGTTTTAACACAACTACTAAAGTTTGAATAAAAAGGCAATAAAAACGATAAAAAAAGACAGCAGTAAGTTTATAATGTTCGGTTTTTAAATTATTTTAAACATAATTTGTTCGTAACACTAGTCGCAAAGGTAAGATATTTGGACAAAAAGGAGATGAGTAAGTACAGGGCATTTTTGGCAACTGTCTTTCAATTCAATACAGTCTTTAGAAGGACAAAACTCTTAAAAAAAAATATATACATATTTATATTTCCTTTTTTAAAACAGTCAAAAGTAATCAATAAAAGAACTTTAAATTAAAAATTAAAAAAATAAAAGTTAAACAAAAATTAATAGAAAACATTTTTAAAAATTTAATTACCAAAAGAAAAAATGTAATCAAAAAAGAATAATATTAAAAAAAATTAAAAAAAAACAAAAATTATTTAAAAAAAAGTCTTATATTAAAAGAAAATTAAAATAAAAAAGACAAATAAATAAAATAAGATCCTAAAAATTAATTGATATAAAAAATGTTTTTTTTTTGTTTAACATAAAACTCAAAATCTACCATTTAAAAATTTTTGGTGTTTTTCCACAATAATTTTCAATTAAAAACGGCCTCAAGCTCAATAAAAATTGTTTAATATAAAATCAAAAAATTAAAATAAAATGAAATTAACGACGGAACACCAAATTAAATTAAGAAAAGAAAACAAATAAAATAAGTTTCTAAAAATCAAATTAAATAAAGTAATATTTTTGTATCAATAAAATCTAAAAATGCAGAGAACATTAAACTAAAAACGAAGAAAATAAATATTTTATTAAAGAAAACCAAAAATAATTTCCCAAAATATAAATGCAATTAAAAAAAATCTTCTTTTTAAAACAACAACATCTAAACATTAGAAGAAAATTAAATTGAAAAAAAAATTGCAAAAAGGAAGTGTGGAAATTCCATTGCCCTCTTCTAGTCACGTCGAAGTTAGGCTCCGAAATCGATATGTAGGCGTTCGAAGCTCGAAAGAGGACCTTTATTAATTTTTAATTATTATATGTAAATAACTAAAAATGTAAAATAATAGACGTAGTGCGCCTTTTGCTCTTATTTAAACGGTATATAGTCGGTGATACTGCAAAACGGTCTAAGTCATTAGTGCCCTTGACACTTAGATGGTCTCTTACTTGCACCGGAATGCATCTGCAAGTCGTTACACCCTAATAAACGAAAGACAAAACAGTCTAGCTTTGGCTGATGAAGATGAACGACTGCCAGAAGCGATCAGGTACAGATAACAGATCAACTAAGCACCAGAGGTAATAAGTGACATAGAACGTTTTGCAGTATCACCGACGCTATATATGTATGTATAACTTTTTTTGTGCAAACTTATAATACAGGTGCTATAACCTTATACTTCAAACAATTTTGAACTGATTTAAAAAAAATTGGCATCGTAGTATAGGTTATTAGAAAAATTTGAGAAAAATTACTTAAGGGGAAAAAACACCCATTTAAAGAATTTTGTTTTTCTATTTTTGTCGTTCTAAAATTATTCACTTTATCCTTAAGCATTATTATGATCCTGATAAATATTACAAAACTAAGACAAATCCATAATATAAAATTTAAAGGCTTTGTTATTGGGATCAAATTTAAATATCCACATGAATAGTGGTGTAAAAGATAGGGACACGACACCATCAAGTATTGGCTATTTTTCTTTTCTTTATTTAATGTTTATTTTTTTTTACCATATAAACCCAATTTTCAAATTTTATGCAAAAATTATGAATATTCTTCACAGTTTCATCTAAATTATAGTTTTACTATACGGGTTGCATTTTTAGACTTAAAACTTGAAAAATGCTTTAGTGGATTTTCATTTTGAACCGATCCGAACCATTTTTTGGAGTGATTTTCGGTTCGGTTTTGGTATTTCAAAATAAAAACCGTTCAGTTCATGGGTCGGTTCGAAGCCCGAAAAAGGCGGCGGTTCGGTTCAAAAACCGGTTCAGTTCAAAACCGGTTTGCAGCCCTGCTATTATTATCATATTTATGATTGGTTTGAACACTCCAAGAGAATGGCTCGTTTTTAATAGTTTGATAAATATTTTAGTAAGCGAACTAATGTTAGTACATAACGATAAACGCAACAAATATGACTGCAGAGGAATAAAGAAGATTTAAAAATTTTCCAAAAACTAACAATTAGCGACCGCTGCGTGCTACCATTCCGCAGGGCCAACATCAAAAAATGAAATAAACAAAAAAAAAATGGTTTTTTCTAATAGCGGTCGCCCCTCGGCAGGCAATATTGTGTGTACCTTTGGCGTGTGTGTCTAGCTTTAGTTCAATTTCTAGCTTCTGTTTTAGTTATAATAATATTTATATAATAATATAATAATTATATAATAATTTAATAATAATAAATAATTTTTTAACTAAGTGAACTGCACGGAAAAAGTATGACTTCTAAGAGAAATGTAAAGACCAAGGTACATTGAACAGGTAGTATCAGTAGAGCAGCTGATTTGATTTATTTTCAAATTATTTGGTCTCGAAAATGTCAAATATTTTTAATTTTTTCTTACAAAAATTCTGAATTGTTAAAATCCATTTGCATGTGAAACCTTTTTCCATACAAAACAAGCGATTGAATAGCAGCTTTTGGAACGTTCGCCCAACTCGGCAGCACGACCGCTGATTACTGGGCCTTGCAAAGGATGGATCAATGCTTCGAGAAGCAAACAAATTTACTAGGAAAGAAAGTTGCATCAATTTTTATTTTTTCCAATTTCAATTTTTTATTTTTTATAATTTTTTGTATTTCACATGGCACGCTTTGATTTAGAAGAAAAAATTCAGAACAGTTTTTGACACTTTCGATACCAGAAGCAACAACAAAATACCTACACGCAAATGTTGTTTTTGCTCTACTGATACTACCTGTTTAATGTGCCTTGGTAAAGACCATCGTATTGGACGAAGGTAGAGGCGATTCCTTATGGTTGTCATATCAATTTTTTATTCAGTAAAACCATACTCTACAACATACATATATAGCTAGTCTTTGCTCTGTGGGGAACGGCATTGATGTTGCAAATAATTTTCTTCTTGAAGTAAATAAAATACGCGGTCACACTGGAGAATTGTTTAGTTCCATTTTTTAACAAAGAAATTAAACATCGTTGTGAACAGAATACTAACCTTTATACATATGTGCGACGCGGAAAGATTTGCAAAATGAATAAACAGCCAATCAATTCGGGGATTGCGAGATGCTCTTACAAAAACAACATCTAAATGGTGGCCTGTTTACAATCATACACACACACACACACGGCATCACTCTTTTGCAATTTATTAATCGATACGGCACTATTGTTTTTATTGTTTATGTGGAAATAACACCTTTTTATCACTTTTGGTACATTTTCTCTCGTATTTTTAGCAGAATTAATACTCGCGAAAACGGAAATTAACAAATAACTGTTCTATGGCGCCAAAAAGTAAGCAAAGCACAGGCTTGCATTTGAGCTAAAAAAGTTTTAAAACGGAAGTATGTTAATGTTTGAATTTGTATATTATATATTCAAAAAAGTTAATTAATTTGCGTTACAAATACTTTCAAAACGTTAACAAGTGGACAACCATTAAGTTTTCATCTATTTAAATAGTGAAAATTCCAAATAAAACCCTAATTCTTGCACTTGCTCTTTGATTCCTCCGAATTCAGCGGCATTTCTGAAAGAATCTGTAAATTTAATGTTATGTGGCAACATGGCGTAATCATATGTTTTTACCTACGGGTGCTGCCAGTGTGCAAAATTCCTTAACTATCAATAGGTTCGTTCGCGTAGCTGTTAATTGTTCATGTTTAACCAAAACTTACAAGTTTTTGCGTTCGCGTACGCAAAAAACTTGCAAAGTAGGGGAAATTGAGAGAGCAAAGTGACATTTCATTTTGAGGGGAAGCTGCTGGTTTCTGTTGGAAAAATTTTTGCCAACAGCAATTTGCCAACAGGAAAACAGCTGATCAAAAACAGCTGGTTGGCATTTACGCAAATCACAAAATTGAATTTGATGGTTTGGAAGTTAAAAATTACAAAATGCGACTAATTAAACTTGTAAGAAGTAAGTAGTTATTTGTTTAATCAATAAACTGTGCCAGGATACCACTTTTTAATGAGTTTTCGAACGTTTTAAATTTTACACTTTTGAATGTAAACAAAAATTATATCAGCTGTTCGTCTAACTTGCAAGTTTCTGCAAATTTTCTGTTCGCGTACTATTTTGGATATTTCTCTCTTGTGAGCGAACAGATGACATATCGCCGGAATTTGGCAGTTGGTTGGTTTCTGTTGGAGATTTTAAACGAACGCACCTAATTAAAAACAATTTCATTATTTTTCCATTTTTGCATAAAACTTGGTTTATTGTAATTGCAGATTCATTTAAAAGAAAGATACTTATCATGTCTAAATTATTATACTCCCACTGAACACTAATGTAAATAATGCCCCAAAATATTTGATTGCTCCATCTTATCTGCTTTTCTGGTTCAATGGGCAACACTACGCTTATCAGCTGATTGAAGCTGATTTATACAATGCGGTTGGTTCTGGTTCAATAAAGTTTTTCTCTCCAGTAAAAATATTATAGTAGTGCATATTATTAGTGGAAATATAAAATTTTAAAGTGCGCCGCTGCCAACACCAATTGCATATAACAATAATGGACGTCGACAAAACATTGCTGAACCCAAACAATGATCATAAATCAGATATAAAAACGCCTTTTCTGATTGGAGTGGCGGGTGGAACAGCCAGTGGAAAGGTAAGTACACATAGTAATGTGGGTGGTGCGAATGGTGGCACAAAATGTTTAGTTTGCAAGTGGTAATAAAGGAATAGTTGTGAAATATGCACTTGTTTGCTAACACATCAATAAGCGTAAATTGCGCATTGAATGAATGCTGCCGATAATCAGGTCCAGGCTTAGGTTTGGTTCAAAGCTTTGGATGCAAGGGTTTATTAGTGCAACCGAGTTTAGTTTTGGGGAAGTCTGCAGTAGCGAAACAGTTAATCGTTTATAGTCTCAGTCATTAGGATAATGTAAGAACCTGCATACAATCTCGAAAGTCCTTTTACTATTCAGGCATTTGTATTTGAATTTTTCTAGCCACTAATTATAGATGAATTCCTCTATTTTTAGTCGACAGTATGTAAAAAGATAATGGAACAGCTGGGTCAAGCTGATATGGAGCAAGCGCAACGGCAGGTAATCACATATGTCAATACTCTTTAAGGAATATGGAGATCTTTATGGGATCAAAATTCTTCATTTCGTGTTTTTTTTACCGTCTTTAGGTGGTTACAATCAGCCAAGATAGCTTTTACCGCGAATTAACAGCAGCGGAAAAAATAAAAGCGCAAAAGGGCCTCTTCAATTTCGATCACCCGGATGCGTTCAATGAAAATTTGATGTATGACTCATTGCAGGATATATTAAAGGGCAAAATTGTTAAAGTGCCATGCTATGATTATCGCTCAAATTCGCTGTAAGTAAGACTTTAGTCTTTAAGCAATTAATTCACATAAAGCATTTTTAAAAAGTTAATTGAAAAAGTTGCGAGTTCGGTGTACTTACACAGTACATATCACATGAAAATACGCTGCAACAAAATCCCAAATACATTTTCTATTTAAAGTATTATAACTTTAATAATGTAAAAAGTGTTATTGCATAGTGTAAGTTATCTCTTCATCCATCTCAATTAGCAAATTCTCAACAGTAATATTACATTCCCTTTATACTCGAAATTATTTGCTTTCACTTGTCATGGTTGCCGGAACAATGGTTGCTTAAAACAATTGAACAGCTTGGAAAGTATCACACAAAAGCTAAGATAGACTACATTGTACTCAATGCTTTATCATTTTATTTAGTTTCCATGCGATTATAATATAATCAGCGCTTAGTTCATTGCCCGTCGTCTTACATTAACTCGTAAATCTATATATTTAATCTTTTTACTTCGCTTATTTCATATATGTATAAAGTTCCATACTGATTTACTCGATTGCAATAATACTGTTTCTAATTCGTTTCGGCGACTTCGTAATAAATTTCCTAATGCTTATCGCTAAAGAAAAAGTTATGAATAATTGCTCCAATTCAATGCAACACCCCTCTCATCATTATTAAATCAAATAAATAAGGCAATAATTGCTTATCTTCATTTCATAATCCTCGCCTTTAATTTGTTTGTAAGTAAATTTTATCTATTTAATTTACAGTGATCATGAAAATATGCTAACTATCTATCCGGCTGATGTGGTGCTTTTTGAAGGCATACTCGTTTTCTATTTTCCCAAAATACGTGATCTCTTTCATATGAAACTATTTGTGGATACAGACTCTGATACACGTTTGGCGCGAAGAGGTAAGTCATACATATGTATAAGCAAATATTTTTCCCATTTGTCGTATAATTAATGTATACAATTTTTATTTATGTTATTACAGTACCGCGTGATATCAATGAACGCGGACGGGATTTAGACGCTGTACTGACACAGTATATGACTTTCGTTAAGCCGGCTTTTGAAGAATTTTGCTCCCCGGTAGGTGATAAAAAATACATTGAAATGTTCCTATGCCATCTGCAGTTATTTGCATTCTATTTTTTGTCCTATTTATAGACGAAAAAATTCGCAGATGTTATAATACCACGCGGCGCTGATAACACAGGTTCGTAGAGATTCATTCGCATATTCGTTTTATTGTTGTATTTATTGTTTCCTTATATATGTCAAACAGTTAACAGTTGATAACAGCTAAAATACTATTTGTATACTCTCTACTCTTTAAGTAGCATTTAGTTGCGCTTCTTTGGTTGTTACTATGTTGATTTGCAGAGTTTTAGAGCAATAGCTTAGTTACTTAGCTATTTTTTGCAAATTTCTAAGAGCTTAAATTAATCTATTTTCGAACTTACGTACATATGTATATATTTCTCAAGTACACAAAATGCAAAACAAAAACTCCTACACAACATTTTTCTAGATTTGTATTTTACAACAAAGAAACAACATAAAAATCGCGCGCAAATATTTTCAAACTCAATTTTTGTATTGTTGCTGTTGCCTTATTATTTTTTTCTTAAATTATTTATCTAGTTAAAATTTTTTCTTGGTGGTTGTTGTTGTATCTGTTCGTGCTTGATTTCCAGTTCCGTTTTTTTTGTTACTTGTTATATTTCTTACAGTTGCCATTGATCTCATTGTACATCATATCGGAGAAATTCTTAGACCCGGCGGCAGCACTAACAACCTATATGCCCCCACGTCAGTACATACAACAATAAATAATAAAGCTGACGGCGGCATGATGCGCGAACACTAAAATTAAATATCTATCCATCTATCTAAAAAAAAATTAAGCAAGAAAACAATTAAGTAGCCAAAAAATATATAAAATAAGTTAGAGACCAACCAATTCGATTGGCAATACACGAGTAATCACACGAGCAAACATTTACACTTAAAAACACTGACATACATACATACATACATAAACTTTTAGGGTGTGTGCAGCGCACGCTATCAGCACCGCTAACCAAAATAATGTAGTAATAATAACATTAAGGCCGCACAAAATGAGGAAACTAGTTAAGTGCAAATTCTTTAACATCTGCGCTCGTGTTTTTATTTTTGTAACTTTTAATAGCCTTAAGCTTTGAAGTACCATGCATTACTTTGCTGGTCAATAACACAATTAAGAATACACAAATATACAGCTTGGAATAGATAAATAGGCCAACTAGTATAATAAATAACATAAAGTTATAGTTAAATTTAACTTTATTCTACAAATTTCTTACTATAATTTAACTAATTTAAATGTATTTTCTATTGATCTTCTATTTTAAAGCATTTATACATGTAAACTTTCAATTGTTCTACTTTTCGACTAAGAATACATATTTTTCAAAATATCTGTAGATGGAAATATCTAACTACATACATATAGAACTTCACTACTTGCATACATATCTAAATTATATAGTAAGTTATGCCTACCTACCGCATTCAATTATTAAACGTAAATTTTTTTAGGCAATTCTAATACATACATACATTCATAGATTAAAGTTATTTTTGTTAAAAACAAAAATTAAGCGTAAAGATACCCATCTGAAAATTTATTGTCGCTTTAATAAAAATATTTGTAGCAAAACGCAAATGAAATTATTTTTAAAAAAGTTCGCTTAAACTCAAAATATTTTTAGCAAGAAAACAAACGGTCAAAATCAGCAACGAATTATGATAACTCAAGAAGTTTGCGTGATTTTCGTTCAGCGAAAATAGGTGTTGATATACTTATAGCAACATATGTATGTACATATATATCTATGGCATCTTATTAAAATACAAGCGTATGTGACTTTAGAAGGTTTGACTTTTGATTTAAAAACAAATAAGTTTCCTTTGACAAATATTATATTTTTATTAAGTTTATATTAAACGGTTACCTTAAACTAAACCTATGGCTAGTCAATCGTTAAAATATTGTTTTCAAAACCAAAAAAAAATTCCTTTAAAGACAAAATGGCCTATGTTGATATAAGTTGCTTAATAAAATGTCACAGATATGTATGTATATTTTTTAAATTAGAACAATCTAAGCGACAAAATCTCTATTAATCACTATTATATTGAACAATTTTATTGAGCTATCACTGTCAGTATGGTCATATTACAGAAATCAATTGCATCACTTTATTTTTACTGCTTATGTTTTGAACAAAATTCGGGATTAAACAAGTAGCATATGTTCTATATTAATGGCAAAGCATGTACTGCATACTATCAATATAAGTAAGCAGACTGATAAGATAAATAAGGTGCATTTGTAACCAAATGCATCTGTAAATCGTTCTGCCGTCATAAACTAATGGATACAACCTTCTACCTTTGGTTGATAAAATTGAACGAATAAATAAGCGACGCTTTTAGGTACAAATAACCGCTCATTTAAGCACAGAAGGTTTGAGGTGTATAGTGTATGTATGTATATATACATAAGGGACGGAAATACTTGAGAATAATTGTAGAGAAAAGATTTAGCACTTCATGTAAAAATGCCATGTAATTGTCGATACGACTCGACTCGCGAAAGCCGAGCGCCCCAAAACTGTGATGACATTTTATGTTGTTAAAACAACAAGAACAATCTCAGGACACCCATATTCGCATTTCACCTCTCAATCATCAACTGAAGCCAATTAAGTGTATGCCAACGATTTCTACGTAACTAATAGACGTAAAATCGGCTAGGCGGTTACAGCTTCAATAAAGAAGAAGAAGAATGGACGCAAAATAAAATATTCGCAGCCAATATGAAAGGAATCTGATCTTGAAAATTTCTTCAATTAAAAACTCAATCAGGTGCGGACTCTACATTCACGATTCCTGCACTAACGTTTGATAGCCTTCTCTCAGTTCAAGCAATAAAGTTCTCAATTTCCTAGCCAGTAGCAATCGTCTTCGTCAAGCACAACTAATGGTAGGACAAAGAAACGTTCTGAACGAACTTAGTTGGGCTCACTTGAAATCAGGGACCGACAACACAAGGTGTGATCGAAACTGAATATCGTTATCCTATTTTTTTCCCAAGAATGCTTAAAATCCCAAACCGAAATAAAAACAAAACCTCAGGAGTGTTTTTATATGAACGAAAGTGAAAACGAAACGGTCGAGAATTTTCTCAACGGGAATTATATAAGAATAAAACCCTTTGGAACGTTCCCAAAGAGCACAAAATGCGAGCGATACTTTCGGCAACATTTCTAAGATAGCAAAATGGGAACAAAAGTCTCCGGAACGTTTGGGAACCAAAGTATCAGAATTTTTTGACAGAGAACGAAGTGGAAAAAAATAATCTCGGAACTTTTCTCATAGCCTTGCATTAGTTTGAAATGTTTGAATATTAAAATAATTTAAAAATGAACTGAATGGCAACTACGCGCATTAAGTCAATAAAAGACTTAAAATGCGAACTTTTCTTGCACAGAAAGTTAAATTTTTTTCTATAAATGGATAATGAGAAACGATCCGGAAGTTGAAATGATCGAACTTTCCTCTGACTTCGAATTCTATCGGAACCTTTCTCAGATCTTCCTTGAAAAACGTTCTCGATACTTTTGTTCTCATTGGAGACGTTTTTGAGAGTTCTATGCTTATTTTGTTCTATTTGAAAATGTTCTCGAACCTTTTGTTCCCGTTCAAACTGCTGTTTGTTCCCGTTACGTTTGTTCCCGTTTGGTTCTTTTGCGGGGGCATTCTTGACTTGCAATGGTGGTGATTATTTATCGACAGATACCGTTGATGGCCTGTCGATGCAATGTCTGGTTCTTGTCCGTGAATTAGTAGTGGTGCCTACTGACGTGCCCAGAGATTGGTTCTGCTGCCAGCAAGTGTCTGCTCAGACGCTCCCTCTGATAGCAGCATAGTTAAGAGTTCGAACTATTCTAGATGTTAGAAGTGTGAAGCTTCGAAAGCGATTGGGGGAAAACACCAAAAGCATTCGTGCAGGTGAACACATCCTTCGAAGTCGAGCAATTTATACTTGTTCTGTGTACTCACCAGCTGGCCTCATAAAGTATGCGCCAAAGTAGGTATGAAATATAATGCTAATTACTAAACTATGTAAAATTATAATTTTATTCATTGTATAGTAAGTACAAGCACTTTAAGATCTTAAGTAATAAATATCAATATAATTATAAGTATGTACATTAGACCGTACTAAATATTTTACAAGCAAACAAACCGAAGTTCGTCATACACCCCTAAGCCAAAAGTAGTAAGTTTTCAAGGCAATTTCGAAGAACAAACAATTTTTTGTTTTGGCCGAACCCCGCCCAACATGTTTATATTTTCTCATTTTGGCCAATGTTTTTTTTGAAGTTTAGAATTATTATATATTTTTTTTTATTAAAATACTAGCTTTTTCCCGAGGGGTTCACCTCACGTTTTTATACAAATATGAAAAATAATTTGAAGATGTGATATTTTATTTCTCTGCCCTTTTGGTTATAGCAGTTAAGGTATTTAGGCCGTTAAAACGTGTAATCTTTTTTTATATATCCCAGTACTAAGTCCCAGTACTATAACATAAACACCTCTAGAGATATGCAGTATAAAATAGAAAATTTGTACAGGAGATACCACGCCCCTTATCGAATAGCCCCAATTTATTTCCATGGGCATGGAATTAGTTTTGTATACACATCTCGGTGCCAAGTTCCAGTCCTCTGCAATAAACAGCTTCAGAGATATGCAGCAGAAAAAAAATTAATTTGCATGGGAGTTGCCTTGCCCCCTTGTCTATTAACTCCCACCTTTCTCCATGAGTATGGGATTGATTTCACATACATACATATCACCATACCAAGCTTGAGTACTTTACTCCAAATTTTGGAAGAGATATGCAATATGAAAGTTTCAGTTAGTATGGGAGGAGGTTCCACGCCCATTTTTCTCCGTGAGTATGAATTTGATTTGACATACATACATATCCCCAAACCCAGTTCCAGTACTCTCTCACAAATACTTCCAGAGATATGTATGCAATATGAAAATTCCAACCCTTAATTTATCGGAATTATTTTAAGTCTAAGACCATCCTTGGAAAATCCGTAGTAAGTGTGCCGAGAAAGCGGTTAAGGAGGTAGTATATTTTTCACTCCAGGTCACAAATCATCTGCCTGCAAAATTTTATTTTTAAAAAGGTGGCAACCCTCTTCAAAAATATCTCCGAAATTTAGCTCTCTTAAACTTTTTTTCATTGACAACCGTATTGTAATATTTGATTGAACTTATTAATTCAATTGCAATTTTTTAACGGTTGTGTAATGAAATCCCGATATACAAAATACCGAAATACAGAATCCCGAAAGACATTATCCAGACACGACCAAATCCCGCGATTTTTTAATTATTTTTATATTTTGTCGGGATTTTTGTCATGATTGTCTTCTGTTTTCACTCAAAAATAATGCATAAATGACACAGTTGTTGTTATTGTTGTAAGGACTTACTTCGCCCGTAATTGTCCGCAGGCTCAACTAACGGTAGGCCCAGGAGATTTGATATTTCGATGAGGTATAACGAGAGGGAGAGGGGGGATGTTAGTTGAGTTGGATTGAGTGAGAATGTGAAGAGGTGGTTGGTGTCAAGGAGGGAATCTCCACATGCTGGACACTCATTTTCGATGTTGGGAGGCGAGTTGGGCCATCTCGTTGGGGTATCTCGTGGCAGTTGAAGCTCACTCTCGTTCACAGGTGGTGATTGACGCTGATGACGGCATTCACTTGACTGGAGTTTGTAAATACCGTTAATAGCCTGTCTGTACAGTCCCAGTCCCAGGGGTCCTGTGCGTAGTACCGGACCTGGTCCTTCAGCTGAAGCAAGTTCGAGTGCTGACAACTGTAGCACCTTACTGGGAGAATTTCGGCTTCACTGTGGATGTGATGTTCAGGCGACATCAGAAGACATCCTCTGGTTGTCCAGGGTGTTGTATTGTGGCATGTCTTTAGTTTCGTCCACTGCGAACCAATTGTCCCCGGCGAGCACACAGGCGCTGCATAATTTAGAACCGGACCACTTTGTATGTTTGCAATACCGTTTCTTTGTATTTGGCCAAGTACTGCCGAATTGAGGACTACGGCTCGCTACGGGAACGAGAGCTAGATCTGACAATTTTCCGGTTATTCACCGTTGGAATTAGTTTGCCTTCGACGAGAATACGCAGCTTTCGTCCTTGTTGTAAAATAGTTGCCGAGAAGGTTAGGCTCCTTGTAGTGAAGAAGCGAAAAAATGTGGAGTGGTAACCGTTTATATATAAGCATAAGTCATCAATTTCATTTCCGGACGACTAAAATGCCTTAATATTACCTATTTCAGTAGTACCCTCTTTGTAAATGACTGCATTTCGTTATCTAATCTGATGAAAAATGTTACAAAAAAAAAAACAAAACAAAAAGAAGCTGTAATTTTCGTGTATGGAAACGTTTACTTCACTCATAATTACTTTACAATTGTCACAAGGGCCTGTTCACCAGTCACGACTTTAAATATTTTTTAAAATGTCTACTATTTACGCCTAATTTTTTTGTGAAAACGAAAGCATATAGGATATGTTTTACAACACAAAACACCAGTCACCAGTGTTTTGGGCCATATCACACTCTAAGATCCGACTGTAAATGCCGAAGTTATGACGAAACATGTAAAATCACGACCACACCGTTTTGCCAAAAAAAAAAAAATGTATGTTGCAATTGCTTGTTTTAGACTCTAGGATGTACGGCTAACCTTTTTTTCTGGTACGGTCTAATGTACATACATACCACTCGCATAGTAAATAAAAAAGTCCAACTTGTATTTAATCACGAAATCACTGGACACAGTTCATAGTTTTCACCAGTAACAAATCTACTCGTATCGCCTTCGAAGTCCGCCCCCAAAAGAAAAGCTAACAGGTAAGCTTTAATTTTTCCAACTTCATTAAGTCGATTTCGTTTGCTTCTTTAGCTAACTAATTATTATTATTTTTTTTTAATTAATGATATATTTTTAAACTGCATTTAAAACTACTCTACTAGTAGAACTACATTTTACTATAAAATAAACAAAAATTCTCTTTTTCCAGTTGCCATCGATTTGATTGTCCAGCATATACGCGATTTCCTCAACAATCGTTCGCGTTACGGCTCCTCGACGAATATCGCTTACTGCACAAATGCCGATCACGAGCATGGTCCTACAAATGGTATTGGCTTTAGAGGTACTACTGCTGCCAGCGGCGGCGGAGGTAGGCCGGCTCCTCGTTGCCGCGTGCGCTTAATTGTTTCTGAAAGCACTACTACTACTAACAACACCAAATTTACGAAAGGCAATAATGCTGTGGCATATATAAGACCGCATTGATGCAATTCGAAAAGAAGTGCAAAAAAAAAATATTATGCATCAAACAGCAAATTTTAACCAAAGTACTTACTAAAAATGCTGCTTAGCGCAATATTTTGTATGCGTAAATGTTGGAAAAAAAAAACACCAAATGTGATAACAATTTTGCTTCGATTATACCTACTACATATTTATATATGCATGAATTAACCAAATTTACACTTGAAATTATGTAAACCACTGCACTTTTATGATTAGTTGAATTAGTTTGCTAAAAAATTTAACCAAATCTGGTAATTGTTCGTTTAGCTATGATGATTGTTCAAACAAAACTAATAATTATGCTAGTTTAACTGTTTTTCTATAGTTGCAAATACCAAAAATGTGTTACAATATTTACATAATGTATAATTATGCAGCCTGTTTGTTACTCTTTCCAATGCTTTTCTGTAATATGCAACGCTTTGAAACTAAACACTGAATATACTATATGGGTTAATCCTAGTCAAACCGACCATTTTTGATTTTGGTCAGAATATTTCTTTTATCATGTAACAAAGTTCTGCCAAAGGAAAAATATATTATAGTTACAAAAATTGTCCTCATCTCGTTTTAAACGTGATTCGCAAAATAAAAACTTTACAATTTTTTGAAATTAAAAAATTGTAAAAGCAAAACTTTATAAAAAATGTTGACTAAATTTCGTTTATACCATACCTTCAACTGGTCTTAAAAGATCCTGAAAGGAAGGTTTTTTTTTTTGAAGACATACAGTGACGAGCAAAACTGTAACATGGTGTGACATATTTCCAAGTTCTAAAGACTTTCATCCTTTTGTTGTATATTCTTGTTGGTACATCCCTGCTCCCTCTCTCATAACGATTTGAAGTCAATACAACAACAAAAAAAAACCAGCAGACAAAAATGTAAATTGAAGCAGATGTTACAGTTTTGCACTCACTCTCAGTTTTGCATTTGACAGTTATCTTTTACTTAGTTGGAAGTCAGATGACTTTTTTCTATATTGTAATTTATTGAAGAAGTGATCACCAGTAAATAACATAGTTAATCAGGAACCATAAATGTAAATAATAGATTTACTGCGGAAAGGCGGAAACGCACGAAAAGTGGCAAAAAAATTTGGAATTTTCTACTTGAAAATGTTAAGACTGAGAAAAAATATAACTCNTTTGGTACTTGAAAATGTTAAGACTGAGAAAAAATATAGCCTAAAGTGTTCCCATGGACAAAGGAAGTCTGTTAAAAAATATTACGGTACGATATCGTGTGAACTTAGCAGCAAGTAGCGATGCAGCCACTATTACAGAAGCGCTTAAGGTATTAAACTTTAACGCAAATCAATGGACAGCGAGGCGAAGAATTCCCAAATTGAGCGCAAAGGTATCATAAAGAAGAAAAAAGCAAATTTGATAAAAATACATGTGCGATTGCGGCAGCATTTTGCTGTATCGCACGAAAACCGGACCGTTANGTTCAGAATGCAATAAAAAACATATTTTTAAGTTTCATTTGAAGATTATTTGGTCCGAAAAGACTAAACTAATCGCGTTCAATCAGATGGCCGGGCATGGTTTTGGGTAAAAGACCCTAATTAAGCCCATGCGCAGCATGTAAGGCAAACTGTGAATAACAGTGGTCGGTCAATAGTTTGGCGTTGTATTTCAAACATTTTCTTGGTCTGTTAGTACACATTATGCGTGAGGAACAGTATCTGTTCATATTTCAACAAAATTTGCAAGATGTAGTCGAAAAAATGAGAGTTTCTGCTGAAAAATCACCCAAAAGACACTGCACCTATTCGCAAAGACTGGATACAAAAGGAAAAATTTGCTAATTTCAAATGGCCTACACAATCCGCAGACATGAATCTCATTGAGAATTTGCGAAAACAACTAAA
>NW_016160830.1:52274-58794 GCF_001687245.7 Rhagoletis zephyria | reverse complement strand
ATTGCAGTCAAAAGTGTGCTAAAGGGGGCGTTTTCAACCGTTTTTTTTTTGTCTTTGATCCCTTTAATGTAAAAAAATTCGTTTTCTGTTTCCTTCCCTAAATTTATTAAATTTCTTAGTACCGTTATTATAAAAGAAGCTTTCTACCGTAGCGTGTTTTTTTTTATCAATTTCAAAAGCATGCTTTATGNGGTTTTTATCACACGTTATGCCACTTCCTTTAAAGCCTTTTCCTTGTTTATGTTTCTTTATAGCATTTCAGTTCGCGGTTTTGTTTTTTTTTTTTATATTGCCACAGTTGTATTATTACATGCTTTAGAAAATGGAGGATCAGTTATAAATTTTCATTTTCTAAGTTAATACATTTTATTTTATTCATAATTTCACTTTTAGCTTACTGCAGTTATTAACGTTCTAGGTATGAGGGGCGTATGCATGTAGGTATAACTGTGTATTTGTTGTTCTAACTAGCTGCGATTATTAATCATTGCAGTCAAAAGTGTGCTAAAGGGGGCGTTTTCAACCGTTTTTTTTTGTCTTTGATCCTTTTAATGTAAAAAAATTCGTTTTCTGTTTCGTTCCCTAAATTTATTAAATTTCTTAGTACCGTTATTATAAAAGACCGTAGCGTGTTTTTTTTATCAATTTCAAAAGCATGCTTTATGTTTTTTTTTCATTAGCCTCCGCGAATGTCTTACATCTGCACATTAAGATTTTGTAGTAGGTATTTGCAAGTTAAACACGTTCCAGCGAACTTTCTGAAGTAAACGAATTGAATAGGAAAGTACTGAGATGCTAGCAGGCGTGTCGGACAACCAAAATAAGATGGTATAAACAATCTTTATTATGAACACATACCGACATATGTATTTTATTTGCATTATAAAAATAAAACTTAAAATGTTCGATATGAAATCATACGCTATAACAATAAAATGATAGAAAGGCCTCTAGGTGAGCCTTGGCTTCTTGCCATACTATGAGTAGCTCCATTTTAGAAAGTTGTGCTCGTTCTTTAATAAACATTGAACCCATTCATTAAGCTTGGTATGGTCTTATAGTTAAGTACATGTGCAAAAAAAAATTTTTTAATTAAGAGAACAAGTAATTAACTAATTCTGTGCTGCAACTATATATAATAATAAGATGCAGATTTTCATACACATGTAAATAAGAATATATGGGAAAATTTCAAATTAAAACGCACATTTGTGCCACTTACAATCTTCAATCTTCCCTAATAGCACTGCGAATGTATGCCAACCCACTACTAAATCGATTTATGTTAGCAACTAGCTCGAGCGCCTGTCAGACTGCCGCCAAACCAAAGGCCAATACCACCCCTTGGCGTGAAAGCCATTTTACGAGCATAAGGACACATCGCATTCACACATATTATCCTTGAATAGTAAAGAGATGGCAAAATGTTTCTTTTTTCTCGAAATTCACATAACCACACACTTAAATAACAACGTAAAGCACACCGAACGACCCAAAAATTGCAAAAATCCAGTAGGTTCTTCCCTCCAGCATTTGTGTGAGCATTTCCTCCCACCCACCACCTCTTTTGTGTAGAAAACACTTTCACATCGACAGTACTACACGGCGCGTGAGTGACTAGCGCAGTTCAAAGCGCTACGTCGTTGAATGTGTCGAAGTCGACACCTACGCCAACGCCGACGCTAACGCTAACGCTAACTGTGGCAGTGGCGCCGCAAAAATCAATGCCTGTCAGCTGCACCTGTGTCGGATTCACAAGTGCCAAAAGATGGCTTGAAATTAGGTATATTTGAAGTGTGGTTTTGGTTTAATTAAGCGCCGATATGCCAGCAAAAGTCCATTATTCACGAAATTGCCAACAAGACAAAATAATTTGGCAAATTTGGAGTTCAATTTTGGAGTTTGCTCCATCATAATGGCACCCCGTGTTGTACACATCTTTTATTTGAAGCAATTCAAAGCATTTTGAGGATGCTCTGCTCCAGTGTCCGATTTTAATGGTTATGTAGCTAGAGCCACGTACCAAACACACTTGCTCCATAGTCCATTTTTACATGCCAGCAAAGAGCTACGTACACACAAAAGTTGACCTATCAAAACGCGGTGAAATCGTTCTTATTCTACAATTTTCGTTTGCACATGAATTATTTCTTGTTTCTAAATTAATTTTTTCACTACAATTTCTTATTTGCAACGATATTTTTCTTTTCTTTACATTCTTGCTTTTACTGCTTGCTAATCCACTTTTGCACTCACTTTTTTATCTTCACCAACCAACTGGTTTCGGCTTTTGTACAGCGGGACAATTGGGTTTTTATTTCCGCCGAAAATTCTTCGCGCAGAACTCACGTAATTTTTGTTAGTTTGGAATTTATTTTTTCTCTCCAAATGCAATTGCAATTAATATTTTTTCTTCAGAAATCTGCGTGCGCTATGATTTTGCTCCTTCGATTTTTCCAGTCAACCGTTTGCAGAGAAAAAACTTTCTGGCTGTCGATTTTCATGCCTCTGGTGTCTTTGCTGTAAGAAAGTCGGAAAAATATCGATGCGTCTAAAATATCGATGTTTGCTTCGATGCCCTCGATGTTAAAATCGTCGATGCATCGCTGTGTCTTGAAACTAGTCCCAGAGAACGTTATTTAATATTTAACGTTTTCTGCTAGTTCATTGAACCATCCTTTGCGTTTTTCAGTTGTGCAAAAAAAAAGTGAGTTGGTCGACTGAACAATTTTTTTTAAAAGCTCTGGATTGTTGGTTTGTTATCCATCTCATACAAGCAAAATAAATTTCCTCGTGAAAATATAATATCGACCTCACTTTTCTATCAGATTATAACCATTTTTTCGCTTTCGTATCTTTATATTTTTTGTTTGTTAATAAGCTCATGTGATTTCCGTTTCGGTTTTGTTGTACTCTGCAAATTGTTACGGCGAAATTACTTATATATTTAAATTTATTTGAATAAATCGAAAGATATCGATGGGCATCGAATCAAAGAAATACGTCGATATATTTTTGCCACTGACTCCCCAAGTTCGCTGCTGCGTTCTCTGGCTGCTGCAGCTTCTAATTGGATTTCTGTTTTGTATGACATTTTGGTTGCTAGTGCTGCCACTTATTATACTGATGTCAAAGAAAATGTTTGTGTAGGGCCGAAGAACGTTGACTTTTGACTCATATATAAATTTATTGAATATTATCCAATTCTTAATTGATTCCTACTCTATTTTGGACTTTATTTAATTAATATTTACAATTGAAAGCTTTGAATGCAAACAATTTCTCGGAAGCAGCAACTCTGCAAAACAGCTGTTCACTTCTTCGAAAAGATAACAATTCATTCGAGCGTCGAAGATGAACTGTCAAAATGAGTGCTCGAATTCGTCGTGCAATCTGTGAGAAGGTGAGTAAATTAATTAGAATTTAACTTATTTTACTGAAAGTGACAACAAATTGTGATACATAGTTTCGTTTAAAAATTATCTCCACCTACAGATTTCACAGGCGACAGGACTTGGCCGCAATGTTTACCACGAATTGGAGGTACCTGCAAAAAGGCCAACAAACCCTGCTCTTTCAACACTCCACTGGACACCCACAGCCGGCAATACGACTGAAGAGTTGATTCAGTTAATACCTAGACTTGAATTCGATAAATCCATTGTTGAATCAGTGAAATTGCTGCCAGCTACTGGCAAAATTGCTGCCCGTGTGGAGTTTCAACTGCAAAGCCAACCTTTCGTAGAAACCTTGCTGCAACAAAATGTCGAACCTGCGACTAAGCCGGATGCCCATATTGTGTTTGAATTTAGTTCGCCTAACATAGCGAAGCCCTTTCATGTCGGTCACCTGCGTTCTACAATAATCGGCAATGCACTTGCTAATTTGCACCAGCACTTAGGTTACCAAGTGACGCGCCTAAACTATCTTGGTGATTGGGGTACCCAATTTGGTATGCTACATGTCGGCGTAAAAATGCTGGACATAACCGATGAGCAAATGCGTGCCAAACCCATTGAAACACTCTATAGCGCTTATGTAGCTGCCAATACTGCTGCCAAAACGGATGCTAGTATTGCAGACAAAGCTCGCGAATGCTTTGCACAGCTCGAGCTGGGCACTGATGCAGTAATGGCGCGGCAGTGGCAAAATTACCGTAACTACACAGTTGCCGAGTTGGAACAAATGTACGCGCGGTTAGGCGTGCGATACGATCAATACAATTGGGAGTCACAATATTCACAACGGCAAATCGGCGATGTTTTGGATTGTTTGCAACAGCGTGGGCTACTGCAAGACGAGGGAGATGGGCGCAAGGTGGTTTGTGTGGATGGCAGACGCATACCCGTGGTGAAAAGTGATGGATCCAGCTTATATTTAACACGCGATATTGCAGCTGTGCTGGATCGCTTTCGACGCTATAACTTTCAACGCATGTACTATGTGGTAGAAAATGGACAAGCAGATCATTTCAATGCGCTCTTTAAGACCACATCGGCACTCACCGCTGATATACCATTGGAACGGTTGATGCATGTGAAGTTCGGCCGTATTCATGGCATGAGTACGAGGAGTGGAAAAGTAGTCTTCCTGCGAGATGTGCTCGATGAGGCGCAAAACATAATGCTGGAGAAGCAGCTGAAAAGTGCTAGTAAGCTTAATAAAAAATAATTTCTAAAGTTCTTATTTTATTTTACTCCAAATAAAACCAATAATCTTCCATTAATTTTTAGCCACCAAAGTCGAACTAACCAATACATCTGGTGGCAACAAAAATATAGCCGATATCTTGGGTGTATCAGCGGTCATCATTAATGATTTAAAGCAGCGCAGACAACGCGACTATGACTTCAATTGGCAAAAGGCGTTGCAAGTGAATGGTGATACAGGCATCAAACTGCAATACACACATTGCCGGCTGCATAGCTTGTTGATGAATATGGCGCACATTAATGTTAGCGAATGTAAGGTAGATGTAGCACAGTTATCAGAACCTGAAGCGCAAGATCTACTCCACGAAATAGCGCGCTTCGAGCAGGCGGTGTGGTTAGCCAAACAACAACTAGAGGCATGTGTACTGGTCAATCATCTATTCGCGTTGTGGTGAGTATCTATTGTTGATATTCCAACAAAATATATGTAATATTATAAGTCTTTATTAATTCCAGTAACACCACAAGTCGTGCTCTAAAACATTTGAATATTAAGAATGAAGAGTGTCGCGAAAAACAGCAAAATCGATTGCTGCTCTTTAGCGCCGCCAAGCGCAACCTAAACACTGGCATGTGCATACTTGGATTGCGTCCACTAGATCAAATGTAGTTATTAACTAAACTTTAAACATATTTGTAATGCTTTTTTGGTTGTATATATTTTCATTTTGCACTACAATAGTTGATATACATAACTTACAACAAAAGTGTTTAACAAACATAAAATTGTTTTTGGTATAACGAAAAAGTACATCTTATTTGCTTATCTTTATAAGGCGTTTTTCTTAAATATGCAAAGCTGATAAGCTTTAACGCTTCTTCCAAGTGTACTTGCGGCGTGCACCCTCCTGTCCAAACTTCTTACGTTCACGGCGACGATAGTCACGTTGCAGCAGGCCCGCTTAATGTTTTAATTATAACAAAAAAACAAATTTGAATTGAGTCTAGTCGTTTATTGAAATAATGAATATTTACTTACCTAAACGCATCGATTCGACCATTTCTTGATCGACAAAACTACGCAAACTCATCGCTATGCCCCAACGAATAGCACCCGCCTGTCCAGATGGACCACCACCGGCCACATTAGCCTCGATGTCAACTTTACCAAGCATATCAGCGAAAACAAGCGGGAAGAGCACCTAAAAAAGATAGAAATATATATGTACATAACTAGATTGAGTAAAATATTTATTTTGTTTTATTTGAAAACTATTTTTAGTTTTAAACAATTTTTATTGAGCTTTTTAGTTGTACTTTTGTGATTGTATTTTAGCTCGGTGGAATAGTAAATAGCGAAAACTTGGAAGCAAAAATTGGAATGTTTAAATCGACGGCTCATTTATAAATTAATGTTAANTTGAAACTAATATTCCTTAACCTTATTTCTCATTTTGAACTGGGGGCGTAGTTTCATATGAATAAAAATCAGTATTTTTCACATAATTTAAAAACACCATAAATTACAAGCCTAACTCAAACGTTACAGATCACTATAGTATGTACTTCAATTATTTATGCAAATTCTGATGTGCGAAAGCAGCGAAAAATGGCTACTAGTGTAATAAGAACAAAAAAAATATATATTCAGCACTTTTAGTACTCGCCTTCATTAGTAGATTTTAGAACAAAAGTGGCTAGTCGCAACAATTAAAACAACAAAAGTGCGAAAAATTAAGACGCTAAAATGTCTAATTACATACATACATATGTATGCGCTAAGAGTAGAATAACGGACGGTTAGTCAGCTAAGTGTTGCAAACAAACTGCAAATTATCGACACTTGGCTGTTGGACCAAAAAAAAAAA
>NW_016160830.1:30604-52174 GCF_001687245.7 Rhagoletis zephyria | reverse complement strand
GATCAAATCAAAATAATTTCTTTTAACTGAAAATTGTCGATGAGTATTTCCCTTAGACCTTAAGCGCGTAGATACGAGTAAAAAGCGGTTGATAAATAATGCTTTCTTTTTATTGTAAAGATATTAAAAAAAAATATTCCGGTCGAAAATAATTACACATTTCAACGCCTTTTGCCATATACTTTCCATTTCACTGGCAACAAAGCAAGCAGATTCAAATCACAAAATTTTTGTGAATGTGAAATTGGGAGCACGGATGATAAGCTTTATTTTTGATGCATATACATTAGGGTGGTCCAAAAATAGACAGGAAAAACAAACCTTTTGGAATTTTCTCGCTTACGCCCTCCAGGATTATTTAAAATTGAAAATAGTAACGCAGAGACAGGTAAATTTACCGTCTTTCTAGATCAGGTCATTTTCCCAAGATTTTTTAGTTTTATGTTTGACCATTCAAAAGTTGTTTATTTAACCATCGATTTTCATCGTTAGTAGCTTGATTTTTTGACAAAAGAAAAGGCTTTAAAACAAATGAAAAAAATTTTGAAAGATTTGTTAAAAAGTTTGATTGTTTTTTCATATAATTGAAAATATCTGGGAAAAATTACCTGATCTGGAAAAACAGTATACAGGCCCATAATCTAGTATTTATTTTTAAGAATTTTCAATTAAAATACAATTCAATCTCTAATAAAACCCATACAAACCCAAGTTTAAAACTTTGTAAAAGACTACAAAAAAATTAAACAAAGTTTCACCCAAATTTCAAACTTTTTTCTCAGAAGTGTTGGATTTTTACTTTTTTAATCTTTTTGTTTGAGCAAACACTTTTATAGTTCATTTAATTGTAGTCTGATAATGCGTAAGCTTCAAGTGTCAAAAAATTTTCGCTGAATTTTAAGAATTTTCTTTGTGGCATTTGCTTCCTTCCATGTGACGAATAAGCCGATTTATTTTTACATGGAAGAAACCCGCAACGCCTTCGGCATAAAAAATTCTAAAAAATCAACGCTAATTTTTAGCCACATTGTCAAACTAAAATTAAATGGGCTATAAAACTGTGTACTCAACAAAAATTCTAACACTTCTGAGAAAAAAGTTTGAGATTTGGGTGAAAATTTGTTGCACGTTTTTGTAGTTTTCTACAAAGTTTTAAACTTGGGTTTATATGAGTTTTACTAGCGAAAAAAAAAAGGTATTTTTATTTAAAATTGCTAAAAAAATAAATAAATCAACAGGTGTGGCAAACAATATCGCTTTGAAATGGGGGTGCTATTAATATGACCGATACTGTAAACACCCAAATACCTTAAAAGTTAGTATTTAGTAAATAGTTTTGCACATCACTAATGCAGGGGCGTTCATCATCACTCATTTTTTTTTTATAGAAAAAAGCCCCTCTTTCAAGTTGTCCTTCCAATGAATGCAAGGCCTTCCTGGGTGTAGCATAAGCCCCAATTTTTTCATCTTTAGCTTGAGCACTGCATTTCAACAATTATATTTCATACAGCAATCGCCGCAGCAGCTGTGGCTAAATGTATGTTTTAGTGCCACCGACAACTGCACGGCATCGTGTACTGCAAAGAATAAAGCGCGCGCAACTGAGTTAGTAAGCGTAAAAAAAAACACGGTAGCAATGGCGGCGGCGGCACCGCAGATGATAAGTCAAAGCTGACACATTCTATAAGATGAAAACAAATTTGTACTATTATTTATGTATATGTTTGTATGTATGAGTATGTGTATACATATATATATGTATTAGTTTGTTTAAGTACACACAACTAACTAAAATGAAGCGGTGAGTGGGTGGCAGTGCGCATTACTGTTTGTAAATACATATGCGTGTGTGTGTGTGTGTGTGTGTGTATGTTTGTATGTATTTAGTTATGTATGTAGCTAAGAAAGATAAACGAGTTGATTGACAAAGAGGATCATCACCGTCTTGATTGTGGACTTGCAGATAAACGCCTCAAAACATTAGCTCACTGTTTGAAGTGACAAGTCGTAGCGTGTACAACAAGTTAGATCGAGTACTAGAAAGAAATATTAATCAAAGAAAGCAAAATCCTTTGGGCATCAACCAAAGAAAAGGATAATGCTGCTCGCGGCAGTTAATCGCTTTATATCCTTATGTGAACACTAACGTTTAACTTGAAAGTGAGAATAGTGGAGGGAAAAAGTAAAATTGGCTGTAATAAATATTGTGGAAAAATACACTTGAAATTTAAAACAATGAGTAATTTTTTACTAGAATCAGCAAAGTGATTTATGACTATCTGTAATCTGCGAAAGCTAGCCTAACAAAATAGACGCAACACAACGCTGAAATTTTTTGCATTTAAAATTACGTGAAGTGTGCGAATTCAAGTAATTGAGACAAACAAATACTTTGCGGAACAATTTTGTTTTGATTTCTAACAAAGGTAAAGGAAAAACTACAAAAATAAAATAAATAAAAGAAAATTTTAATAAAATAACACGAGTTTAAATATTTACATTGAAAATTTTTATTTAGCTTGAGGATATTTTTAATGAAACTTTTTGTGAAAAAAACAACATACAAATAGTACTTTGAGAAACAATTTTGTTTTGATTCCTAACAAAGGTAAATGAATAACTACAAAAATAAAATAAATAAAAGAAAATTTTAATAAAATGGAACGAATTTATTTACATTGAAAATTTTTATTTAGCTTGCAGTCTGAAGCTAAATAAAATTTTTCTATATAATTGTGATTAGACCAAAAAATAACAAGTAACGAAATAATTGAATTGAAAAAATATTTGACTAAAATAAAATTAATATTAGCATGGTGTAAAATAAAATAAAATTGATTAAAAAAGTAAAATTAAATTAATTAAAAAAATATAAAATAAAATTAAGTTAAGTTAATCAAAAAAAAAACATAAAATTATTTTAAATTCGTTAAAAAAGTAAATAAACCAAAAAATTAATTAAATTGAATAAAAATAAAAAGAGTAATATAAGATAAAATTAATAAAATAAAACCAAAAATAAATTATAATATTATACATAGAATAGAATAAATTAAAATAAGAGAAAAAGTTAAACAAACCCTTAAAAAATTTAAATAAATGAAAAAATAAAAACAAAATTAACCAAAAAGTAGATGTTATGTAAAATATCAAATATTGGAGATAGTTGAAAAAAAATATTATTCCAAAGTTATTGGCAAACGAAAAGCTATACGCCTCATATCGTCGTTTAAAGTGCAAAAACGCGTATCAACAAAATGCAAAACCGCGTATGTGAAGTTGTAGAAGTTATTTTCTAGAGCGTAAAAAACACTCATATTTCAAAATGTTTCTCTTTTTTATAAACCAATCGCATTTCTGGCTAGTATATTTCAGGACGAAGGGATAAGAATTGAGTCAAGAGCTTATGTGAGCAAATCCAATTTTTGGCAGCCAAAGTCAGTTACGCGTTTTTGCAGAATGACGATACGCGGTTTTGTACTTTAAACGACGATATGTATGTATGTATATACTCTGTAAAAACTGTAGACAATACTGAGTAAAACTGGGAAAAATATTGGGCACGTGCGAAAATTCCCCAGGCTGGTAAAAATAAGAATCAGCGTCAAGTGAAGATAGTAAACAAACAAACATTCAGTGCATCCATGACCACAGATAAACAATGAACAAAAATTTCACAACAACTTTATAAATAACAAACAATAACACAGTTAGGAATAATTAAAAAGCAGCATATAATTGAAAAATGTCTGCTTTAAACGAGCGTTAAAATTGAATTTTTAATTTTTGGATCATATTTAAACGTTACTTTATAATTTCTATTTTTCCCAAGAAATTTAAGTTATTTTATGATTTTTATGTATTCGATCATATTATAACCGTTATTTTCAAATTTAATTCTCTTGAAATAAAAAGGTTTAAATCGGTCACAAACATTACATTACAACGGTTAAGACAATCGAAAAAATCCAAAAAAAAAACTGTTTTTATTAAAAAATGAAAACAAGCAAATATCTTCATGATCCAATGATCGCATCTAAACCAAATTAGTATGGGACCACCTTTCCTTCAAAAAAAAAAAGAAATATAGAAATCGGTTGACATGGTCCAAAGTTATGCGGTAACATACACAAAAAAATAAAAAATATTCCGAGAAATGTATAACCTCCTCCTTTTTTGAAGTCGGTTAATAAAAAATAACCATATTGCAAAGATCTAAGATTAAAAATCTTGATATATAAAGGTTATTTTTGTTAACTCCTTTAAACAAGTATCAATTTTTGGTTTCCATTGCGATAGGACGAGAAATGCCATATATTTACTATGGGGCATTCCATGAAAAGAGGAAAGCGACAATTGTAAAATTCCATTATTTCAGTAGTAAACTGTAGATTTCACTAATCTGTTGAAACATATTAAAAAAATATGAAAACTTTTTTTGCGCTAGCATAGAGGGCAAAGTTGCCAAGTCCATTTTTTTTTTTTTGTCAATTTTACAGGTGACGAAAAAACTTCTTATAGCCATTTTCTTTAAAACAAAACTCCATACGAATAAGAAGGAGTCGATCTTTGTAAAAGCCTGTCATTGAATATAAACGGAAAAAAAAATAAAACAAGTACCTTAATATTTTTCGAAACGATGCATTTTTAATATCCCATGCTTTCTATATAAATTTTCATAAAAAAATGGACTTAGCAACTTTTCACTCTAAGCCAACGATATGTTTATTTAAAATTTTTTAATAATGTAATATTAGGAAAAGTACTTAGTAATGAACCGATAAGTGTAAAATTTTAGAACATGACAAACGAAATACGTATGTAGCTATCGATTGTCATTAGTGGTGTTTGTTTACAAATTATCCAGTAACTCGCCAGCAACTCTCCAGGAACTTAATTTCTGAGAATTCACTTTCACAGAAAAAAATATCCAAAAAAGTACGTGAACGCAAATCCAATAATAATTTGCAAGTTTCATGAACAGCTGATAAATTGGTTGTTTATTCGCAGAAAATTACTAATGAAACAATACTTTTTATATTTAAATAGGTTTATTTTGTGAATTTCAATAATAAAAACCGACAAACAGTTTCCTTATTAGTTTAAATTTTATCCAGCATCATGCGATCAGCTGTTTTTCGTACTGGCAAATTCTTACAAGTAAAAATTTATTTTTATTTGCAAGTTTTTGCGTACGAAAACGCCAAAATTTTACTGAAAATGGATAAACAAACACAACTATTATCAAGTTTTTCATAGGTGGTTGTTTATTTTTTTTTTGCTTTCGGTTGACTCACTTGGCTGTGTTGCGTATACTAGCGTATTCCCACTTCATATGCCCTTCTTTAAAAAATAGCTCTCCAAACGTGAACTCTTGCAGACAGGTGAAAGCATTGCAGAGGTATTGCTTCTTGCAAGCTCGTGGTAAGGACGAAAATTTTTCTGAAGTCGAAATACTCTCAAAGCAAGTTTGAAATGAAGAAGAGGGAATAATTGCAAACTTTCCCCCATTGTATGGGTAGTGATCCCATATAATATCACACACACGCCATTCAAATTTAACATCTTTGATATTTCGAACGAAAGCGCTATGTACTGTACTAGCAAGATCTCTGAGATCCGAATCGGCAGCACAATTCTTTTGGAAATCTGCAATTAGATACTTAAACCAACATAAAAACACTCGACTGCTGAACATCATCGTCGTGGAAAAAGTTCAAATGTAGAAAAGCCCTAAGCATGCTGGTCGCCAGGCACACCATATATGTACGAGCATTAGGGTTGTTTTAAAAACCATAGAGGCTAGAAGTTTAAAATGTTAAGCTCTCACCCTCTAGGATTTTTCCAATGGGAAAAAAGAATACCCTGATTTAACCAAAAAGATATTTAGAACTGCCTCAAAGCCCTTGAACTATTCCATGTTTTTTAAATGGGGCAGTTCTAACAAAAATTTTTGTTTTTCCAGTTAGAAAAACTCTCAGTGCTGAGAGCTAATAATACTAATCTGGTTTAGATCCGATCATTGGATCATGAAAAAATTAACGGTACTCCTAAATTTTTATATGAGAACGGAAGTGGGTTTTGTTTTTTTGCTTAAAAATTACTTGTTTATAAATGTCTAGCTAATTATACATATGTACATATAACACCGTGCGACAGGCAATTTTACACACAAAAAAAAATCAATAAAATTGCGTTTTTATTTTTTCTCTCTGACGTCAGGATTTTTTAAAATGACTTTGAAAATTGAATAATATGAGTAATTCAGAAAATGGTTTAAAAAATTTAATTCAATGTCCATAAATACTTAGGAAAACAGTATGGGTATCAAATTAAAGAGAAAATTCCGCAGAGAAAGAATAGATTAAATTTTTTGTTGCAAAGGGTATTGAAAATGTCCTTGAAAATTTTATCCTTGAATATCCATGAAATTTTGCAATATTTATTTTGAAAAAATTATAAACTCGACCACATCCTAGAACTCCGCTTCAAAAAGTAAATCTAATTAAAAGGATATTTTAAATACTTATTCGTCCTTGTGAACCCAAAATTTTTAATTTTTTTGTTTTTATTCTACATAAATAATTTTGTCTTTCTTTGATACCCATTTTTATCCTGCATTGCACTGAATTCTTTAAATAATTTTTAGAATTTAACATATCTTTGAAATTATAAAGTTCTAATAAAAAAACTCTAAAAATAAAAACGAAGTTTTACTATATTTGGTCCATAGTGTCGAGAGTATATTGATTGCTTGGTGTGTTTTGTATTTTTTTTTTTTTGTCAACCTTTTTCAATCTTTCCACTCAGAATTTTTAGAAAAATTCTGGGTACGCAATTTTATAAGTATAGCCCATTAAATTACAGGAGGATAAAGTGCAAGTTCCAAGTGACTAAAGGTAACTTTGATTTTTTATAATTTTTTTTTTGCTGGTGGGTATTTTCTTCCATACAAAGTATGTTCGACAATTTGTTTATATGGAAGAAAATGCCCAGTTTCGTTTAAAAAATTTCCGAAAATCAACGAAACTTGCATTTTATCCTACTTTAATTTAATGGGCTATAAAACTGCGCACCACAAATTTTTCTAAGAAATGCTGAGTAAAAAGTTTGAAATTTTTGCATTTTTTTTTCATTTTTATAATTTTTTACAAACATTGAAATGCACATTTAAATGCAGTTAATTCTATGTAAAACGACTTAGACTTTTGTAAAACAAAAAAATTCAATTTTAAATAAACAAAATAAATGTAGACTAAACTGGTTAAAATAAGGCGTTTCTTTTATTTCTGCCACGAGTATTATGAACTTCTTTCAGCCACACAATACCTATGTTGTTCAACATTGAGCTCAAGAGCCTGTTAGCTGTAAAGGCTATCAATACTTCTCTCATTTTATTTATCTTAATTTCTCTTTGTTATTTTACTAGGCTATATTTAAGTGCTTTTAATACTAACGATTTAAAAAAAAAATATTGATTTTCGAAAATTCTATACCTTTCTTTTTCTATGAAAAAGTTCCTTTTCCCCACATCAAATACAAAGAAAACTTCATAACTTCATGGTCTTTGAGGCAATTTTAAGTGTATTTTTTTTAACAAAAAAAAAAAAAATACGGGTATTTTTTATTCCATTTAGAAATATCCTATGCGGTTAGAACTTAGCATCTTTAATACTTCTTTTTAACGTATCTTTAGAAAAACGTTTCTATTCAAAGTCTATAACCTCTTTTGTACGGATTGTAATTTCAACGGATTCTTCAGAGTTAATTTTTGACAATAAATGCATAAATGCCTTAGTCTCAAAGTGAAATTTAAAATCTGTAAAATCGCATACTCTTAACCCTTTGAGTCCTTCCTTTAATATTGCGTTTGAAAACATTTGCCCGAACAGGAAACTTAGGTCGAATATAATACATAGATTGCCTTATACAATATACTAAATAATGGTAAAGACCCTACATCTTATGCCTCCTATATTTACACGCATATGCGGTTGTGGAAAGAATTGTGGATATGGCTTTTCCCGTCCAGAGTTTTATTCGGGTCTGCTTTCATTAAGGTTTCATTCGATGCCCAAATAGGCCTATTGTGGTGCCTTGGAGAAAGAAACAAACAATCTGAAAGCGCACAACTTTGCATTGTTGCCATCCATCACCAAATATGTACGCTCGTCATTGAATGGTTCATAGACCACAAGTCGCACTGATTGCAATGAATGTACTAGGTAACAATAAGTGAATACTTGTAAAGATATACCATACATAGTTTAAATAAATGGAAGCATCGTTTTGACCCATTTCAAAAGAGCTAAGCAAAAGAAGATTTCAAATGCAATTGTACAATATTCTAACCTAATAAAACTATTCTCGAAAATACAATGCAATATAGCTGAACAACAACAACAGCAGCAAAACAATCAAGAAAGCAGTAGAATTGTATGCGATTGCATTATCCTTTAATTTGTAGCACAGTTGAAGAATGGGAGCAAGTTTTTCGTAACGAGGTCGTCTAGTTAAATCCAAAGGGGTACAGTTGAGTTGCAGCGCTGAAGTGTGAACCAAAGGTAGTGGGAGGTTAGAAATAAAGCCTGGATGCAAATACCGAGCACTACATAGGCTTCTGGAAGGTCAATAGATCTTATTGTGCTTCAAGTTCAAGGACGGCAACAGCAGTCAATGAGAAAGCAGCATAAATTAATAAACAAAAAAAAAGTCTGGAAAGAAGTTGCTAGAACTACGCAGAGTGATCAGCAGAGCTTTGGCTGCGAAACGCAAAATAACTAAGTAAATTCGCTTGCGAATAGCAAATGTGACGAATAATATAAAAAGATCAACGCATTAAAGCCGCCTAAGCTGCATTGGCCGGCTGAGCAAGAAGTCGCCGCCGCGCATTAGGCGCATGTATTTGTATATCAAAGAAGAGGCTACAATTGAATTCAATTATAATTGAATAAAAGAGCAACAACACTCAGTGAAAAGGAACAACAACCACAAATACAAACACAATTGTGGATAACAAATGAAATGACAATAGCTAAGGTGCATGCAACAACAAAATGTGACAGCCTGACGCAAATGGCTTAACAAGCGAGAACGAGCAAAATTAAAAAAAAAAAAAAAAAACGGAAAAACGGAAAAAAGGCAAAAACCTTTGTCGGCGCAAACTAACTAAAATATTTAGGTATATTTTAAAATTACTTGGGATCGGCTATTGGTTTTGCGTGCACTCGCAGCGATGAAGGGTGCAAAACTCAATAATGAGCTGAATGTCAAAGTCAGGGTAACTACATAAATGGCAAAATATAACAACGAAAACAACAATAAATTATGCGTCATGCGAACCATCTATGTTGTCTTTATGTTGTTAATTTTTGTGCCCGTAAAAAATGCCGACACTTCCGGCACCAAGCAACTATCTACTAAGTTCTAGTTCAGCGCAAAGATGTTGCATGATCAACATGAGCGATAGAGAGAGAGAGAGAGAGAAGGTAAAGAGGGAGACAGCAGCGTAGTTCACAGGCTGCTCGTAAAAAAAACAGAAGCTTTGCGTTTCCTCAGCGCCGACTAAATACTAAGAATAACTTTTATAGTTAAAGACACTTAGCTACTGAAAAAAAAACCGATACGCTTTTTTTACTCACCGCCAACGCCATTCATGCGCTGCAAGTGTGATCACTAGGCGTTTTTATTTTTCTTCTTTAGAAGCTTGTGAAAATCACTCAACAAAAGTTACAGTTACAGCTAATGAAATGAAATGCATTTGACATCTGAAACGTCTGTGTGAAGGTAGGCAAACAAAAATAACAGTGATTTAAGTGAGCAAGTGAGTGATCCTCGCGCAAGCCACGAACGAATGAATGGCAAGCGCAGAGTTGCATTTTACAATTGCGTTTTCTTAAATTACCGTTGCCAGTTTAGCGCCTGGTGTAATTTCGAGAATTTGCATTGTTATTTACAAGAAAAAATAAAAAATATAAATGAACACAATTCAAACGACATGTAAGACGTAAGAAGATCGCATTTACGTACTAGATGAAGATTGATGTGACAATTGTGTTTGTGCAAGCCAACTGACACGAGAAAGATCACGATCATGGATCAAGTGGCATGGCTGACGACGACGCTTTCGTGCCGCTTCAACAAGTGTACATACTATGTATTTATGAACCGAGTGTGAATTCGGCTCTGCCAGCGATTTGCGGTGATTTAATTTAGTTTGTAAATACTCTGATGCAAAAGAATTGGCGCAAAAAAAAACTTACTTCAGCTTTTGTTTGTTTGTTTGAGTTTTACAAATAGATCGAGCGCATTACAAGCGGTATAACTTTTTTTTATCGAAGAAGGCCCTATTTCAGAATTTGATTGAAAAAACTCTTTTTTTAATTTACTTTTTTTTTCTTTTTTAAATTTTAGATTTTATTGTTTTAAAAAGAAAAGTATGTATACATTTTTTAATTTCATTTAATTTTTAGAAACATATTTTATATATTTTTTCCTTCTTATTTTTCTTGTAATATTATTTTAGATATAATATTTTTTTAATTCATTTAATTTTTAGAAACTTATTTTATGTATTTTTTCGTTCTTATTTTTCTTGTAATATTATTTTAAAAATAATGTTTTTTTAATTTCATTTAATTTTTAGGAACTTATTTTTTTTCTTTTTTAAATATATTTTTTTATTTTTTAGATAAACTTTCTTTTTAATTTTTATTGTTTAAAAAGATTTTTTTTTAATTTTTAGAAACTTTTTTTATTCAATTTTAATTTTTTTTAATTTAATTTGTTTCTTTTTTTGTTAATCTCATGTACTTTTAATTTTTAGATTTTATTGTTTTAAAAAGAAAATATATTTTTTGTTTCATTTAACTTTTCGGATCTTATTTTATTTATTTTTTAAATCTTTTTTTAATTTATGCCAGCAGACATAAGTTTGACGAAGATCAACACTTTCCACACTTCACACTTCCGAAAAAAGGTTTATCTTAACGGTAGGAGCCCAACTGATTTGTGCGCGTTCATACTGGCGCCAGCGACTAAGGCTATAGAAAGGATGCCGTTTTTTTGTGCCTAGAATCGGATTATCTTTCCATTTTTGTCGACAAGCTCAACTAACGGTAGACCTTGAAAAGTGCTGTTTCTACGTAGTTGGAGCTAAAAGAGAGAAAAGTGCCATTCGCTTGGCTTTAAGGGAATATGTGAAAACGTCGTTGGTGTCGCATGGGTTACCTTTCACATGCCGGACATTCGTTAGGTACTTTGTGGTCGAGTCTGAATAGATAGGTTTTTAACCTTTTTTTCTGAGCCCAGACTGTGGGCTGTACCACAGAGAGCCGCAGTGAGCGGCAAAGCGGCGCCATGCAGTATTGCCGCTCAGCCGCTCAGAAATTCCGCTCAGTGCATGGCCACTTCAATAGTATTTCATAGGTTTTAATTTTAAGCCGCTCAGCCGCTCACCGCGTTGCCGCTCGTTGCGTGGCCTCGGCCTAACGCGGATCGCTTGAGGCAGCTAAAGCTTCTTCTGCGCGATGGATGGTAATTACAACTCTGGTGACATTCACGGGCGAGAGTTGTTCCGGGTGGTGATAGACTATCTGAGAATGTGGTTAATAGCCAGTCTGTACAGTGTTGGGTCCAGTGGTTACCGTATGTACATAGTCTTAGATCTCGTCCTTGAATTGATATGTACTTAGACATGTTCTGGCATGCCTAGGCGGAAGTTCTGGTTCCAACAAGTGCCTGTTCAGATAGCAATTGATCAGCAGGAACTTCTTGCTAAACATTATGTTATTATGCATAATTCTCAAAAATCAACCGTAATTTTTAGCGACTTCAACTTGCACTTTATTGTACTAAAATTTAATGGGCTACAAAACTTTGTACTCCCTACTGCTGTTACCTGTTTAATACGCCTTGATTCATTCATATTTTTATAAAAAATAAGACAAATTTGGTATGCAAAATATAAATAAACAAATCATCAAAAGGCCATGGGGTACTAATTTTTGACGATCACTGTATGTATTCATAGTATGTAATGTAAATAAATAATGTAGTATTCAGAATATAATATATATAAGGTAGGTAATAACGGTAATGAGCGCAATCTTTTTTTCTTTCTTTTTTTTGGTCATAAAAGCAGTCATTCGTGGCCGAACTACGCTTTTACATAGTTCATTAAAGTGATTGTAACTATTATTGAAATCAGAGAGAAATTCTTGCTATTCGGCGGAAATTACGATGAAAATTTGTTAACAATGAATGAAAATTGTGCATAGATAAGTACATAGTTGTGTTTTAGCCACGAGCAATGCAATTGATTGTTACTGAAAGCGATGTTCACAATTGAATAGCCGCTGATTTTCAATATACATATTTACATATGTATGTATGTCGCTGGCTCTATTGACAATAATAATTATCGACTTTTTTGACTGATTTTAACTGATCGCAGTCGATTATTTTGTAAAACGAATGAATGATGAACTTGCGTTTTAAAAATAGAATTGACGTGCAACGCCAAAAAAAAGGAGAAGAGTGACAGAAGTGAACAAAGCAAATTAATGGACCCATCATATGTATGCCGTTGATTGTTGCAGTCTTTTTATTTTGTTTAACAAGCGAATGATTTGGAAAGTTCACTTCCCGGCTAGCTGATTTGTAAGCTAAGGCAGCTCTATTTTGCTGTTCGGCCAAAAGTTTTAAACAGAACGCTTCCAGCCGGAAAAGCGGCTTAAGGATCCAATGTAGTCCAACCGGCCATTTTACCGCCACTCTTTACAGGATTTCCGAACATAGTCGTATCAGAACGAGGCATCTGGTGAAATGGCTAGGAATGGCTCTGATATGTCAATAAACGAGACACGCAACTGATCATTAGACAAAGTTGTGAGAATGCCGTTGGCATTATGAATGTTTTGTGTACAAACCGAGATGATTGTTGGGTTCCAAGACCATTATGACGGTAGCGAAATAGGCAAAAAAACGGAAGACCTGAAAAGCAAAAGATCTTACCGTCGTAATCAATGGACACTGTGGTATAACACCGCTGCTTTTGCAATGGTGAATACCAAGGACTGTTTTTTGCATAAGCTGTCACGAAGCGAATGATGAAGTACCAATCGAGTACTTTTAGCGTAGTTGTTCTCGCCTGCGGTCGGAGCAACTCAAACACCAGAGATCACGCTTTTTACAAATCTGCTAGAGATAGATTAGAGATGATAAAAAGTGATATGGATGGCTTCCTTACGGATCTATTGTACCCTATATTCTTCGTCCAGTCCTAAGTTACCTACCATTCTTGAGAAACATTGACCTTCAAATGATAAGAGAGCATCGAGTTGCGCCTGAATTAGGATACTCTCATAACGGTAATTTTTATGCAAGTTAATCTCTGCACAGAAAATATTCGCGTTGACCTCCGCTTGGAAAATGCTCCGAAATTTGCGCATAGATACAGATACTCTCATTGTGGAGCCACAGATGCCTTTCCCAATGCCTAATTGGGTTTAAGAGCCGTCTGCGACCATACTGGTTTTGCGAGACTGTCGTTGAGGCTTTGCGGTTTTTTAAAAAACCTAAATAAACCGATTTGACGCTGCGCTTGTAATGGTTACAGTTCCATTATGATCACAGTGTCATTGATGAATTTTTTGTCTTTTTTTTTTTAGAATTGTAGGTAAATTTTTTTCCCATTATCATATCGTTTTTACTTATAACATTGTATATTTTTTTATTTATGCGATTGTTTAAAAATTAATTGCATAAAGCCAAACGAAGCGAGCTCGCACAACACGAACGTCAAACAGAGAAATTATTTCGATAATTTGATTAATTATCATGTTATGATGAATGATTTCGAAACAAAAAAGAACAATGAAGACAGTTAAAACGTGAACAAATAAATGTATATACGTAAATAAAAGTGGTGTTTGTATACTGAAACACACATATGTATATACATACGGTAACTTCCAAAATTGAGCGTACGGTTCTTTTTTGTTAATATTCATTCGCAATGTTTTATATGCTAAAATTTTTTGTTAATTTTGTTTTAAAATATGGCTTATGTTTTGGCGAATCCCATTTCAATCCAAGAATGATACTAGGTACAAAAATTAAGAAAAATCTGCAAAATTTCAGCAAAATCGCGAACTTTTTAATACGAATTTCTAAAAAGAATTCAGGTATGCTAGAGCAGGAGCCTAAAGACTTTAGATTCTGGGTTAAAACTACTCCTTGCTGTAGCAGCGTTGCCCCGACCTCAAGCTGGATACCCAACGTTTATTCTTGACCTTGATTGACCAAATTTTTTTTTTGAAGAGTGTAGTTTTGTCGCTTTTTTTAATTGAATAATTGCAGCTTTCTTTTCATTCATAGCAATATATTCACTACATTACGAAACGATACTTTATTTTTTCGCAGGAGTGTACATTCTTCTGTGCTATCAAATACAAACTCGTAACACCAACCACTTTGATTTATGTTGAGTGACAGATGCGTAAACATGCTTAGTAAATGTGAGATGCCAATGCGGTGGAGATAAACTAGAGAGACATTAATGCTGCGCCGCGCTTTATTGGCCAAAACACATGTCAGGTTGCATGTATATGTATGTGCATTAGGGTGGCTCAAAAACGCATGGGGGGGAGTAAAGTCTGAATTTTAATGCTGTCACCCCTAGGATGGTTTTATATCGAAAAATGGCTCGCCGGTTTGTTTTCGAAATCAACAAAAAAAGAAATAAAGGTAGCTCAAAAGCTCAAAGCTCGCAAAGTTTTTCATGTATTTCGACAGTAAAACTCTGTTTCCCTTCAAAACACTTCCAATAATAATATCCAATTATTTATTTTACCATTTTTCAATGCTAACGATATTTTATGGGTCCGTCCATTTCATTTTTGGGGATATTGGGAGACCTTTAAAAATAGTTAAACTTAAAAAATGGGTAAATAAACAATTGGGTATTATTACGAGAAATCTCCTGAAGAGAAACAAAGTTTTCCGTTCGAAAAATATTGATTTTCAAGAATTCTAAGAAAACATTTTTCCCCACATAAAATGCATTGAAAACTTTGATCGCATTGAGCGACCTGTGAATATATGTTGATTCCACAATTAAAAAAAAAACAGGGTTATATTTTTTCGGTATAGAACAAATTAAGCTTTAAATTCCGATTTTACTTCTTTTGGACCACCCTTATGTGCATTCATACATACGTTTATACAAGCGAACTTGACGGCTTATATATGTACATACATATATGACACACTTATAAACGCATAAAGAACAAAATGTAGAAAAATAAGCCTGCGTATGAATATTAAAGGTTATGAGCAGATTCCAGCAGACAAGTGACAAAAAAAGTATGCAAATCGCAGGTTTTGGCTAAATAGAGATATGCAATGAAGCTTTTTGGTACACTGGTGCATAGATGAAAGAAGCATTGTAATGCTTTGAGTTGTGGTAAACATAAATGCATACAAGTGATGGGCATACTTAAGTACTTTTGTGTTTTGTAAAGTAACAGTTTGGAGATGTCTAAATGCTTAAATAAAAACTACTTAGGCTTTTAGAAGTTGCTAAATACTAAAGTAAAAAAATTAAGACTATTTAGCAGAATACCCAGATCTAAAGTACTCTGGTACTTTAGAGATGCAAAATACTGCCACTTAAGTCCTAAGGTAGATGGCTAAGTACTTATGTAATAAATACTTTATGATTTATGAAAAGCTAAAGCAAGTGCCACCTTACCTTACACACACCTCAACTCAAATCAAGCCAACTTAACTCTCCCTAGCTCGCCTCACTTCAACTTGCCTCAAGTCACCTTACTTAAACTCAACTCAACTCACCTCAACTCAACTCAGCTCAGTTCGCCTCAACTCAAATCAACTCACCTCACCTGACCTCAATTCCCCTCACCTCAACTAACATCACTCCTACTCAAGTCGCATCATCTCACCTCACCTCAACCCGCCTTAACATACCTCACTTTAATTCAACTCACATCAAATTATCTCAGCTCAGTTAAGCAAATCACAAATAAATTTTATTTTTTTTTTTCAAATCACGAAACAGTCGACAAAATGGAGAAGTACTCCCAAAGACCTCAAATAGTCAAGAAAATCTCTAAATAGTCTCGGGAATCCCTAGAAACCTGAAAATCCCAAAATAGTTCCGAAAATACCGGTGCAGTACCGAAAACCGAGAAGTAGACCTAAGGATCTGAAAATCCCGAAATAGTGCCGAGAACCGAGAATTATTCCCAAAGGCTCGATATAGTTCCGAAAACCAAGAGGTAGTTCCGAATAACCTAATATATTCTCGAAAATCCCACATCGTTTTAGATTTTTTGGGTCTGAATCCAAATCTGGCCACAGAATTACTCTAACACTTCACAATTTTGAGGTTATATTATGAAAACAACAAATTTACTTCGTAAGCATGAGTCACCATAGCTAATACCGAAGTACTGTATATTAAAACTGGTACATCTCAAGAAAAGACAAATCGAATCGTAACGAACGTAAAAGAGTTTTAAAGGGGATGAGTGATGTGTTTCACTCTGGTGGTAAGATCTTGTTGAACTGTGTAATTGGACCAATATAATATATTATGTAGATGAAAAACAAAACCCGCAGCTATAAAACGCCGATAGAAACTGAAGTTGCCGCAAAAAGAGGTAGTTAGTACCGAGCTTTCCTACAGCAAAAAAGTTCCACAACGGAGACACACAACAGGTGCAACCGTACCCTTATGATACGCCCTGGTGAGGGAAATTCAAGGGTTATTTTCTCTCATAAAAGTTGAATGAATCTCACGTTCTCAGCGCAAACATCGAGCATTCTGTGCTATCCAGTAGTAAACTCATCATCCTGATGGGCGAAGTCAATAATACTGGATACCGATGAAAAAGCGTAGGTCTTTACGAGCTTTGAAGGAAGCCTGATAAAGATCAAAGCGCCGGGGGTGCGAATTCGGTATTTTGCTGTGATATTAAAAGTAAATTAGGCAAGACAACAGTAACTGCTTTCGTAAGTTTTGGAAGCCCTACATATCCAATAACGGATCAGGTAGGGAGCTTGGATGCCATCGGGCACAGTGGAAACCAAGAATTTTGCCTTCAATAAAAAAGTTGTTTGCTGTGATTGAGCTCCTTTACCTATCAGAGGTACCTGTTACCGTATTATCGAAAGGTACAACTTTTTAACTAAAAGTTTAACTTCGTATCGTAATTATATGTATAGCAATAAAACGGTATACATATATACATATAAAGTTTAAAAGGACACAAAATGCTCCTTATTTTGCTGGACATCGTCTGCCCATACATACATATGTACATATGTATATATGTACATATATGTAGCCGCTGTAGTATAACTTCACAACTTGTTGATCTGAACACAAAAAATTATCAAATGTTAAATGAGCAAAAGTTGGACTTCTAGCCTTGCGCTGCTTGCCGACTGATAAGAAGTGATGCTATCTGATAAGAAGTGACGTAACATTTTGTATGACTTAAGCTACTGTTAACTGACAAGCCAAATAAGTTTAAAGAATATAATTTTTATGATTAATATAAAGTCAAGACACAATGTTGGTTGATTCAGTTTATAGCCGAAGGCTATGCGGCACAGTTCGGAAAGTTATACCGAAGGCAAGTGTCGGACAGCCAGCAGCTCTAAAAAGGCCATTAAACTCCTCGAGCAGAATTACCTGCTAAATAAGTGTTGAAGGCACGAAGTCGTAAAAATTATTAGAAGAAATAATATACATACATACCGAGTATGAGAAAAGAGCGTGAAAATACCATAAAAAACTTAGCACTTGCGGCGTATTTGAGCGACGCCGCATGTCAAGTACGTAATGCACGTACAAACATACATATGTATGTAGTACATATTTATAGCCAAACGAGATTGACAAACACATGCTAGTAGGTAATATGATCCGCTGATCGTTGCAAACGTTTGTTTTTTTTTTTTTGTTTTTTTTTTTTACTTTGTGCAGATTTAATTATGTAAACAGCATTCATATGTCCATATGTATGTATATACATATATGCAAAATATGCATACGCGTAAGTACGTACATACGCGTATAGGTTGTTATGAAAATATGTACACAGCTGATGGTTGTTTATAAATTTATTTGTTTATGCTGTTTATTAAATTTGAGGCGTTGAATAGCTGATGGCTTAGGTGTAAATCGATAGCCAATTCAGTAATGGAAAGCTTCGGAATTCCTAGAAATTCCAATTCATACTACGTACATACATACATACAAACATATGTACTTACATAAGGCACAATTAATTTGAATGTAGACAATTAAAATTGGCAATTGTAAAAAATACTTTTCTATTTTTGAAATTTTTATTTCTGAACTAAAAAAAATTGTTACCAAACAAACACTTTTAAAAGCTAACTGTATGTAGTATTTATGACTCGCAATAAATGCATTTAAACATAGCTGCAGCAGAAATAGGCATACTAGGCGTATGAGTAACCTTTTGTTAGATGGGTCAGAATTTAGAAAATTTCCGCAAAAAAACTTGGTCCATCTCAAACAAATAATTTGATACATCTGAATAATATGTACTATAAGTATGTATGTATTTTATAATGAAATAAGTTAATAACTTATACTTTAGAGGACAGAAATACCTAAAAGTTTTAAGGCTCTACGAATCGATAAAAACTGTGATATGTATGTATGTAAGTATAGTTCAAGCAGAACAGGCTATAGCCAATGCTAAGAGGTTGTGAAAAGGACTAAAAAATGTACACTTTTGTTGGGTCCAAAGACATAAAAGTGTAGAGGGCAATGAGAGGGGCGACGACAGTGCACAGTGATTCAAAACTGGTGAATGGTTTTCATAATTCAGTGGCTCCTTCATTTTTCAAGCAACGCAAGCATTAAATTGTTTTAGTGAAAGCTTATAAAATTAGCAAGAGACCAGTTAAGTTTTTTAATTTTTATTTTATTATATTAAACTTTTTATTGCAAAGTGCAGAAAAAGCAGCAATTTTGAAGAAAACCCCTGTTCCAGTTAATAAATGTTACATAGTAAAAGCTAGTTGAAAACAAATGTAGCATTTCCCCAAAACATAAAAAATTCACAAAAAACTTGAAATGTTGTATAAAACTGTTTTTTTTTTTGTTTTTAACACACATTTGGGGTATCATAGTCATTCAACTTTAATATGATAAAGTGCAAGTTGCAAGTGGGAAGAGTTCGCGTTTATTTATTTTTTTTTTTTTTGCTAACACATCGACCACATCTGTATGCTAAAAGGGAAATAGCATTTATTAACTGGAACAGAAAGACAGTGCTTCACTTCCGTATAAAATCTGGACAAATCACCTTTAGAAAAATACCAAACAAAGACAAAACATGGTACTGATAAAACAAAATTTCATTTAGATTTAATGTAGATTAAGAACAAATTTATTATGATACCATCAGCCCCTAAATGAGGGATTTAAATAAGGGGTGAATGGTTTTCAAAATATATGTATATATAGCGACCAACGTGAAAAATAATATGGACACGACATTTCGAAGAGTTTTGGTTAATTCTATTTTGTTTGTTTAATTTCTATTATTTTTTTTTTAATACAGCTTATTATCTAAGAAAACCCAAATATGTAAGTCCAAATTTTAAACTTTGTAGAAAAATGTTAAAAGTTCAACAAAAATTACAAAAACAAACTTTTTATTGAGAACTAGCAAATACCCGGCGTGCTTCACTGCACCTTAAAAGTATTTTTGTGTTGCTTAATACCCATATTGCAATATTTCATTTATTTCATCAATTTAATTAAATCAAATTTTTCAAACAGGTGGCAGCCCTCATCAAAAATGTTTTCGGCAATAAACTTTCCTAACCATCTTCAGTTTGATACCCATATTGCAGTACATATTTAATTTATCTTCTTAAAAATTGAATTCAAATTTTTAAACATGTGGCAATCTGCACAAAATTATTTTCGGCTGTATGCCCACTTAAACCTTCTTCTTTTGACAGCCATTTTGCAATATTTACTTTATTTATCAATTTACTTAAACTGCAATTTTCAAACAAAGTGGCAACTCTGAAATTTTTTTCTTTCTATACTTTAAGTTAAACCTCCTCCAGCAATACATTGCTGAAAACTGCATTAAATTCCATGCACTAGTTTTCGAGTGATGCGCGTACAAACATACAGACAGACAGACATACAAAAATTCTAAAAAAATTCTGATTTGCTTCTGTTGCTCTAATAACGACCATCCATATTAATTTTTCTTTAAAATGTATAATGTAAAGACATCGGCCTGTCACAATTTTATTATATGTATAGATTTGTAGGAAAATTATTGGTATGCAGGTTTATAGTCCATGAAATTCTAGCTTAATAAAGTGCACGTTTCAAGTGGCTAGGAATTCCCCCTGGTTCTTTATTTGTATGGAAGAAAATGCATGAGATTTGGAGTCAGCTCACTAAAATACTTCGAAAATAATATAAGTAGTATAGTATGTATTAGCGTTTCTGCTTCAAAAAAAATTTAGTTTTATTATAGATTTGCAGGTCGGCTACTTTAATACGTTCACGTTACCTACCTAAATTCCGCGATAAGTTTGGAATATCACAAATTTTTTTAATGTCAATGAAAGAAAGAAATTCATGTCATTAACTAAACTAAAGTTTAAATTTCTGAATAGTCGGTAGCAAAGCGACAACTTTGACTTGGTTTTTAATTAACAGTCCGTGTAAATATTTGTAATCCTCCACCGATAGTTGCTACCAAAATCACTGGCAAAAAACCTTAAGCATCAGACGCAAAAAAAAAAGGAAAACAAAAACGCATTCAATACTAAAACAATTAATATTTAATTTATTTACCAATGAAAACAAAACAATATCATTAATAAAATAATTTTTAAACAGATACGAAAACAACAAACAAACAAAAAAACTGAATGAATTTCCAAGAAGCAGCAACGAACCAGAACAAAAGCGAAATAAAGTTTTATAAAAATCACCGCATTTCGTGAATTGTTAAACAACAAATAGCCATTGAGCACAACTACAATAAAAACAAAGGAAAAAAAATGGAGAATCTTGGCTATAAAGAGGGCACAGCAAAGCCGCGACGTATGGCACGCTCCATTAGCGTGGTGACAAAGAGTGAGCTGGAACAGCCGTTGGCCGGTAATAATGCAAGGTAAGTGTGAAGTGGTGGAGGGGGATATACCAAAAGAGGATATGAATTTATGCATATTCCTTTAAACTGTTGTTTTTTTAATATTTAAGTACATAGATATTCGCAGACATACAAACTCTTTTACTGTTACGCGATAAGAACATTTTCTTAATTTTTTCACATTTTAGTTACAGTTTGTACTGATTTAAAATAATAACATCTTAAACAATTAAGAAAGTCTAAGTTCGGGCGGAGCCGAACATTAAATACCCGGCGCAAGTATTAAATATATGTTTTCCACCTTTCCGAAAGCTACCGCTACATGATAAGCCGGGGTGTATACATTTTAAGTAAATTAGCGTCCTTAAATTTC